>NW_026684357.1:0-11188 GCF_943735745.2 Anopheles bellator | reverse complement strand
CGTGTTGCTGGTAAAATAATTTATTCCAATTAATGCTAATTACGCTCTACTTGGGCCAGCGAGATATACACCCACCCAAAGAGCGGTCAACTCGTTGGCGCCTCGGTCGCTAGTAATCTATTTTCGTATTCCCTTCCACGATTCGGCAGAAAAAGGATCAACGTATACTTCCTTTCTTAAAGAGCAACTAAGGTTGAGGGTCACCCAATTTGAATTGTAAATATTGGAAAGGCCTTCTGCTGGAGTTGACATTTAAATTTATATATTCGCATTACTTAGCAGAGGTTGTCGGAATCCACACGCCGTGGAAGGTCCTGAACCTTACCAGGATGGATGGCACCAGCGTATGAAATCGACATTTTTGGTCTTGGGAAGTGTTGTATAATTTATTCATCACATTAGTTTATTCATTAACTATATAAGATTTTTTGTCATCACTTGGGATATAGTAATGAGTCCAGGATAAAGGAAATTAATAGCTTAGGTCGCAAGAGATAAAGTCCTATGGCATTTTATAGCACTTCACGAAAGGGAAACTTTACATTTTCTGTTAGATAGACGTAATGAAATTCATGATAGTCTTGTAAATTGTTTGTCCTTGGCACGTATCCTTGAAGCATTCCCTTATTTAACGACTTTGATCTTATAATTAAAATTCATCGTGCTGGTTTCACATTTCATTTAAAGAACGTTTACTTATCACAGTTTGTTTGTCGACACTTTTTAGCGACAAAAATTGAAACATCTCACTGACAAATGTTCATCATGCAATTATTTTAAAGATAGCGATCTGGCTTAACTCATATTATGGTTAATAAATGTGTGAAAGTGTTACACCCTGAAATAAACCCTGGTTAATTGTTCTTACTCGACCTGTATTATCATTTCAATTTACACTTACTTTTTTCTATTTCGAAGACCTTCAATATAAAGTGCATTACATTCCGATGAAGGAATTCGTTTCAATTCAAATTTCAAGACATGTCAATGAATCAGCTTTAGTAAGCTAGCAAGAGTTGTATTGAAATCGCCAGAAAAGATTGAAATATCTAATAAAAAAAAACTAGAAAATGGTCCTGGTAAATGTGTCCTTGTGTCCGCAACATGGCACAAAAACTTGCTCAAAAGTCCCAAATACCTGTGTCACACCTTTACTTTTCCCGTACAAATCTTGGTTCATGACCCGTAACCATTCATTGACCTGGCCGACCTCATTACGCACGCAATGTAAATTTGTCACTCATTTGCGCCGCTATCAAGTCCTTTGGCACAAGGGCGTGTCGCGTTCGAGATACGAGTCCCCCGAGGACTGCAAATTGACGTCGGTCGTTGGTCCTTTTGAGCTTTGAGGGAGCCACCGCTGTGCAGGATATTTTTGTACTGAACAAACCGCGCTTCGGGGATAAAGTGACCACAATGTCCAGAAACAGTCCTGTGGCAATTTCCGTTGTATACGTTCCTTACACACATAGATAACAGCGAGTTCCAGTGAAATACATAACCCATCACCATCACAGGTGGGGCGTGGGTCAGAGACACCCTCTGTCCGTGTGTTTACGACTCAGCGCGTGTGTTCTGGGAATTTATTCGGTCGGTTAATTACTTTTTACTGCCCAATGTCATGCCGGAAGCGCATTGACGGTTCTGTTGCGCTTTCACCTCGCCCGACACACAATTCCTTTATTTCTTTTTTTGTAGGTGTATGACCAAGTATTTGTGGTGGAACTGTCGCAATCCGCAAGACCAACCATGAGCTTCATAAAGAGCGCCAAGAACGGAAGTAACTGTGCGAGAATGTGGCGTGCTGGTGGCTAAAGTCGTAAAATGTCCCCATAAATGGCTTCCCTGGAGACGTGGTGGAAAAACCAACGCCACGTGAGGAAAGTCTGCAACATTAAATTAGCCAAAGAACTTCAAGACCATCGTCCGTTATTCGACCAAAGAAGTTTCGACGTAAAACTAAAGTATGAACAGCACTGTGAGCCGTGGCCATAGCCGTACCCACTACGTCTTGATTTGAAGGTTTTCGGGGAGGTTTTTTCTGAGGGATGCGCCTGTGCTATCCCTATTCCATTGTTGTGTTCGATTTTTAACGACGGAGAACGGAGAAGGATTCGAAGTTCTCCCGTTGGTTTGGGCGACGAAAAGTAAGAGACATTTCAGCCCCCAAACCCCGTCAAGCTCCATTGCCTTGCATGGTTTACTGAGTTTTACACCTTTTTCTTTACTTTGCTTTAATTTTCTTTTGCTTCGTTTTTCATCTCTCAGTGAAAAGACAAAGTTTATCGTTACGATAAATGCTGTAGCCAACCTCGCCGTCGCTGGTTGGCAGACGACCAGACATAATATTCATAAACGTAAATTAAATTTTCAATTTCTTTGCCCGCATTCTGGTGATGGCCCTGTCTTGTGGCAGCTCCTTGTTATCGACCCTCGAAATTTCCAACATAGGCCTTCAACCGTTTGCCCCTCCATCGACCATTAATGCTTGATGATGTTTTCTTTGGCGAAAGAAATCGGTTCCACCAACAGCAACGGGTGGCGGCACTGATCGTTTTGAGGAAAGTGTTTTCCAACGTTTTATGCGTAAATAAATAACACCTTCCCTGCATGGCGCTGCCGTCAACAATTTGTTGATTCGATTCCATGAATAATTAAAAATAAATAAAGAATGAACACTCCAAGATGGAAATCAAGACCTAACAAAATCTTTACGTAAGTTCTTTCGAAAATTGCTAATTTTTCTTAAAATAAAACAATCTTCGCCCAAAGTCGTAGCTCATCAAATGTAATAAGAAACATGTGGTTGTTTGAATTTCTCTCTGTAGAACTAAGCATAATTGTACTTAAATTGTAACAGTGTACGTCCGACACCTTTAACCAAAGAGTTTGAAAGAAATCTGTCTCCTTCCTTCTTATATCCCCAACTAAACAGAGCCCTTCCTCTTTAAAGCAGCCCGTCTAAGAATAAAGACAGGCTTGGAGGTCACATAAAATTGGTCTACCACCAGCAACTTGGAAAACCAGTCCTCTAATATTCCACGACTGAAAATTGTTTGACGACGAAAATTACGGTTATCCTCAAAGTCGAATATAATATGGACCTGGACTTTGGAAGACTTACTTCATTGGTGGCGCTCACAAGGAGGAGAAAAATCCGCAATTCGCTCGTTTTTCTCCGCAGTCCCGTTGCAGTGCGGCAAGGGTGGCTAGCAAATTGTCTGTGAATTTGGCAAACGTGGCACTCCTGTGAAATCTCCTGGGTGCTGAAACAACTCCTGGGAAATGTCCTGGAGCTGGTGAAACATTGGCCCCAAAGACCGGTTAGAATAACATTGAAATTGACTTTTCTTTCACGACGCCTTTACACAATTTTCTGGAACATAAGAAATAGTCAGCGTTGTTTGGTTCCTCTTATCTGTATCCTGGAGCTGAAGTATCGTAATAAAGCAGTTTTGGTAACGGCTCTAAAACGGAAAGTTTTATGTCCACTCCGGTCATACGTGGAGGGTTTTTTGGTGACCACGGAAGCCCATGGATGGCGACAAACTAGAGAGAGACAAAGAAGAGAGAAAGAGAGAGAGAGAGAGAGAGGGAGGGAAAAAGAAACAGAGCGACCGGAAATGATTGCGTATTGGTTTCTATAAATATTTACGGTCCAAATTTAGCCGCTTCTAGCCACTGGTGATTCTTTGGTCTGGTAACTTTCAGAAAACGTCTGTTTGTGGTTGTTATCCTCATGTAAATTCTTTGTTGTGGAAAAGAAAGATAAGAAGTTAAAAACCCACTTGGAGAAATAAAAGCGTTACAACTCTGTTGTTTTTTTTTTTTCAAACATTTTAATATTTGCATTATTCTTCAACAGCTCTTACACGAACATATTACAGGCTACAGTTTGCATAGGAGACTAACAGAAGTTTTGGCGTGTGTGTTTGAATTTCTCACTAAAATGGCGACTTTTAAAGAGGAAACAACATTTCCATTGGAGTGGTTTTTCGGTTTTTTGAATCTGGCTGGGTCAATCTGCCAGCCAAACGACAAAGTTTTGTACTTTTAGGCTCGTTGACAGTTCGGAAAATGGTTTTCCCTTTACGTAATACGAATTTGTGTTTGCCAGAGGTTATCGCCTTCGAGGTCAGTGGAAAGGCTAGTTCTATCCAACCAGAAATTCCGGTGTGGCGCATTCCGGAGCATCGAAAAATATTTGTGGTAAACGAAAGTTTACGTTAGAACTATGGAGAGTTTACGCACAACCATGCCGCCCATCACACATAAATCAGTGCGGCAATACTTAAAATGGTAAACTAAATTTGAATTATTGACAAAGTATTTTTGAAACAACAATATAAAAAATAAAAATTGTGTAAAGCAACGTTTATATAACAAATTGAATTAGCATTTACAGAACAAAAACTAAGTTAGCAACATAGCTCTTGAAATAAGAGCGAAACTTGTGAAAATATCAAAACATAGAAGAAAACCAATACAAAAGCTCAAGAGTACACACTAACTACAAGACACTGTGAGTGTTCTGCAAAAGGTTCTTCTAATTGAAAATCTAATTGAAAGGGAATGAGTTGTAAATTCATTCAAGCAAAGAGAAATTCTCATGAGCAGTATTCTCAAAAATTAAACACTTTCGTAACTACTGGTTTACGTTTTACGCTCAATTTACTAATAAAATTATAACACCAAAGAAAAAACGAATCTTTTCGTCGATCCTTTTTGGCGATACCTTCGCCCAATCTCACTTTGCAAAATTAAGTAACTAAATTTGAATTTTTGTCCTACCCAAAGGATCCACCAAAGTATTGATGGGCGTTCGCCGAAAATTTTAAGTAGACCATTACCATAATTAGTGCCTTGCGCCCTATTTTGTCGTGGCCAAAATAAAAGGAATCCTTTCAACTAGCTAACGGGTGATTTAGAAAAGAGGAAAAATTAATCAAAAAAAACAAGACCCAGGAAAGACCGCTTTTGGATCAGGAATAGGAACATTTACTTTCGGTTTGTCTCCCATTCGACGCTTCCGTTTAGCAAAGCTTCCGTGAGATAATATTTACATCTTTAAATATTTACATCTTCGTTTCCACTCTTTCACCGAATAGCCCAAGTGATCGTACAATTTGGTTCTTCTGCTCAATATTTTCTTTTATCTTCGAAAGCATTCGTTTAGAAATGCGAGAAGCCTGAAAACTGTATGTAATAATGGCTAAATGGTTTTGGCTTTGACAGCGAAGACTTCTTCTTCTAAGCCTTTTACTTGGGTATTTCTGACCTTTCGAGCATTTTTTTTCTTTTGACATTGCAAAAAAAGGGTTCACAATTAAATAGAACAAGGGAAACGTAATAATTTTCATTGCTTAGGAGCATTCGTTCAAAATCCATTGTTCTTGACCATTTTTATAGATTCTAGTTACTTTTACATGAAATATAAATCATGCTAAAAAATATTTTTAAGAATATGCTAAAGGTGTTCATAAACCATATGAGCCTTCAAAGTTAACGCACAAACCTCCTCTGCAGTGGAGCAGGCTTCTACACTCCTGTCCATCCAATAATTTACTTAGCTGATCCGATCGTCATTAGCGCAATAGCCGAACTGAATCTACCTGCCCTTCAGCGACATATCATTAAACAAATACACACCTTCATTGCTGGGCACGTTTTCGCAAGACTCAGAGAGTATCGTTGCAACGCTCGTACATAGGACGTCCTTACCAGTGCCTATCCAAAAGACCATCAGTAGGGTCGGTGTTGGAATTAAACCACCAATCGTAAACTCAAAATAAGCGATTTGAGGGATATTTGCAGCGTTAGAGTTCCACGCCGCATCTTTCAGGCCTGTAATCACCCGGGAGTTCCGTCGGTAATCCGGTTTAGTGAGCGAGTCGCAGCTGCGCCAACGTCCCCGTGCAGGTTCGTATAGTCCTAGACCGGCGAAAGAGAGAGTGTATAAATTTATGAAAACGACCTCCATTGCCCAGGTCTCCGATACATATCATATAATGATAGAGAGCCACAATGTTCCGATGTCGTCGCTGGGCTCGACGCTCCGGTTGGATAGTTTATGTTTTTCATACAGAAATTGCCGGGACACGGTCCTTCCCATAGGTCGTCGGGTCTAGACACTCGTAAATGAATCGCGATAGCGTACAGGTCGGAAAACGCCTCGGTTTTTCGTTGGCCACACTTGCCTGGGCCACTTGAATGGTTTTGGACGTCGTCGAGCAGTGGGTTGGGTGGAAACAGTTTTTCCAAACAGCCCTCGGTGGCATGAACATTTTATTGTTATTGCCTTTTCATTACCAACTAGCACCATGCTTGCCATAAAAGGCGTAAAAGGAACGAAATTAATAATTCATTTGGGTATTTTTGGTTTTCCATTAACCGCAGGGTTGTTGAATTATCCCACTTGGGTGTTCCGTAGAACCGTGGCGACGAAATGTGCTAAACAGATCAATAAAATTATTTGTAGTGCTCATCTATTTCGCCCTTCCGAAGTCCAGTTAACATCCCCATCAATATTATTATCGTTCGTTACCACAGATTTGTAGCGCCGCGAAACCAGAGTTGGTCAACACCACATAGAGAGTATATCGAGATTATGAAACTAATAAATCGCTAAAACCTTTCCCCAGAGATTGGTCTGTGGCTTGATCCTACCCTCCATAACTCACCCAGCTCAGCAATTGGTGCTCTTATATACCAATAGCGGCAGGTCTCGAAATTCCTATCGTTTTTCCCGAGATGATGAGACACGTCTCTCGTCCCAGCCATGTAGAAGCGCACGTCGCCGTAATCACCGCCTGGAAATCATTTATTTTAATTAAATTAATTTTTGCCAACCGATAACCGATAGCATACCGTCGTAGTTGGGCCTTTCCTTTTGCGGCACGATACCCGGCACCTGGTTCCGTAATCACAGCAGAAAAATCATGCCAAGATTTTTCATCGTACTTGTCCGAGGGTGTCAGCGCGTTTCCGGTCGAGCAGATATTGGATATTCGTCGAAGGCTGGCCGCGAAGAAAGTAACTTGCCCGACATCACCCGAGGCGCGCCATTTCATTTCATGCTCATTATTCGTTCATTTTCATTCCGATGGCAAATCGTTTCTCTACCTTCCCGAGGCGATGGCGGTCCATGTGGGATGCTGAAGATTCCCTCGCTTGCCTCCATAAGGGTTTGGTTATGCTCTGGCGAACGCATAAATCATAGCTATGAATCTTAATAAATCGTGAAAATATTGATCCAAGCGGTTGCATTCGTTTATCGAATGTTTGCATACCGGCGATGGAATGTGGGAGTTTCTTTTTTCATTTTATCGTCCAACATTTTTCCTTGTCTTTGTTAAAAGATATGGAATCTGTCACGGATATGATGTGACAAGGAATTCCTTAGTAGCATTCTGCAACAAATCCTGGTTGAACGCGAACGGTGAAAGGATTTCGAGACTGAGTTGAGCGAATGTTAGACCATTGTTTGAATTGATGGAGGTATGCAACGATGAGGATGATGGTGATGGGAGATGGATTGTGTTACACTTTACATTGAAGCGAACTGTCTGATAGAGTGATATCACTTTCGAGAGATGAGCATACGAGAGGAAAAGAGGAACATGTTTTCCCAGAACAATATAAACACGCGCATTTCGCTTCGTTAATAATTCATGCTGACACGTTCCTGTTGCCTTTCACGCAACGTGATCGACATCATGAAATATGGATTGTGGTTTTAGATATTGTTTTCATTAAATAACCAATCAAAACATTGGAAACGATTGCAATTGTACTTAAGATTTCGTAGTATTGATGAAGCATGTAAGACATATAGAGATGGAGAGTATGTGTAAGCATGTGGAGAGATTGTGGAGGAGCATGTAAGCATGTGGAGCACCTTACACCTTTTTAAGCACCTTACAAAGAACGTAACTAATATTCTCAATTACCGAAAGAAGGAACATAAAATATGGACAATCATCATATTGATCCTCAGAAAGCCAGAAGTTGAAAATGAAAACAAAATTAAATAAAGAAATGATTACTTATTGCTATCATTCGAGTCCCAGTCCTAAACCGCTCTTCAGTAGCAGCAGCAGTTCTTCTGGATACGGATGTTTTTTTTTCGAGAAGGTCTGAGATATGGCACCTCTTCTTTTTTCTGCACATTCACATCACCTGGCTTTCCGACTCGAGAAAAGATTTGCCACATAATACGGAGAAGTTTCAACGGTGAAAAGTTGTCAGAAAAAACATATTTGCATAAATAACATTTATTTTTCTCTGCCCATGCCATGCCCATGTCCATGTACATGTTTTGAAGCAAAGAGTTCTTTCGTCAACTTTTAAGCAAAACCTGTTCCATATAACAAACAGATTACTTTCAGTGAGCGATCGATAGGCGACAGGAAAGCTACCAGGCCTATCCTCCCGAGAGTCAATCTGTGAAAGTTTCTTTCAAGTTCGAGTTTCTTTCAAGAGTTTCTTTCAAGCATCTTTTTCGATCCGTTTGTTTATTCACTCGCTCGAGGGAGCTCTTTAAACATAAGACGCAGTGCCGCTCATTCCAACAGAAAAAAAAATTCTATGGCTAAGATGTAGCTGGTACCTTGCGGTCTTTTACTCCGGACATTGGAGAAACAATGTATGTGTGCAGATCCTAGATATCTTAGTCTTCTTCCGAAGTCTTAAAGAGGAAGTGGGTTTATGAATTTGTTATGCCTAAGCAAACGTGCCACCGTAGACACGTCCCGGACGCTTTCTGGGAAAGATTTTCGTTGATTTCTTTTTAGATATTATAACAAGCCCCGTTAAAAGAAGCCTGCGGGCCCCCGAAGTGTTAAGGAGGGAGAAACTTCTACTTGGCCCAGATTGGAAGACTTCAACGTTGACGTAGAATGTACAGTTTATAGGGCAACCTTTGGCTTCTTATCTCGCTAGTCATAAAATAGAAAAGGGTTGTGTACTACTGAGCCCCAAGATACCACCAAATAGCGGTTACTAATTCGTTTCTACCCTTCGTCGCCCATCCTACAACTCCTAGGTTAAGGACCATTAATTTTTCCGTACAATTTCATGCGTTTTCTTCGAAACTCTTGAAATCGGAACTGAAATGGTTTGATTTTGCAACTTGTTCTTGGATGCTCCTTTATCATCTGACTTCCTAGATAGACTCCTTGTACAAAAAACAACGAAAGAAATCCATCCACACGGCCTCGCTCTTGAAAACTTCCGACAAAATCCATGAAATCGGGGGCGCAGCAATCAAATTACATCAGCTCATTTAGCTCCCCCGAAGGCAGCGATGGATGATGCGGAACCTTGCATCGTTTACTGTCAGGACATCGTTCGTTGGCGCTGAACCGTCGATATCTCCGTGGGCGCGTCGACGCCTTTAGGACAATCTTCTAGTGACCGACCGGTATTATTGATCCGATATCAATGGATCTCCTAATTCTCCAATCGAACCCATGATTGCTCTCCTGACGCCTTCGCAGGCAATCTTTGTCGGTTTGTTTTGCTGGCCACGTTGTTGTTAGAGAAGGAGGAGAAGGAGGTTGTTTTACTTTCCCCAACATGGCCTCACAAACAGCTTACCGACCACTCGTCCTTCCATGGACGGTAGTACCATTTCGCTGGGCACTGATATGTGTGTTTCGTGGGTTTTCCACTGCGGTTTCCTTCTTTCTCCGTCAAAATGTAAGCTTTTCTTAGAAACCGAAAAGGGCGTTTGATTTTATCATGACTCTAGTGGCGGACATCGATTACTTCCGCTTTTCCGAGGGGACAGTAAAATAGTAAATCTAGTGTTAGGTTTGGTGTCGAAAAGCGTAGCGTACAATAGCCATGGGGCTTTGGAGGCTAGGATCAATATTTGGCAAATGTTTCTCGGCTGTCAAATCGGTGAGCGATTTGAAGAGAGTGGCTCAAAAATTTACCACTCTTTTCATCATTGGCCAAATGGCTTGCTTTCCTTTACGACAATTTTTGAGGACTTCGTTTTACAAACACCGATATGTATGAAGCTCGTTTTACTGGTTGTTGTGGAGTAGATGGAGACAACATTCTTTCATCGCATTTATTTCTTTTGTGTCTCGAACAACTTGGTACGTTGGATCTCCAATTTCATTTTGGATCTCGAGCAAGAGAATGAACTATTTTCTGTTAATCAGAATAGATGGATACAAGGGAATATAATCTTCTTTTCCTTCATTTAAACACGCAGCAGATTTGGGAGACAGTGGCCAGATTGTCATTAGAGTCGGTGGGAGCTTATGAACCCAAGAGGCAGCTACGGTCGCTGTTGGTTGGTTGCTAGAAAACGAGAATGCGAGCCCAAGATTGTGAGTTGTGAGTCCAAAATCCTTCGCATTCTTCGTCCGTCCGTCGTATATCGTATCAGGTTACGGGCGACTGAACATATGGCCCTCTGCAGTGCTCCTTATTGATGTTGTTGGTGCCCTTTGAAATTCCTTGGTGGTGGCATCTTCGTCAGGGTGGTTGTTTCTTGTCGAAAAGTTCACTACTAGCCCTGGCTTGCGTGGCAAAAGGCTTAGAATGTCAGAGGATGGGTCCGCAGTGAACCTATAACGCCAATCATAAATAACCAAAACCACGAACTGTAATCTGATATTCGTTTTTAATTCTTGTCCTTCGATGGCTTCAATAAAAAGCGGACTACGAACGCCATTGTTCTGTATGAGTCAGGATTAAGATCTTTCTTTGGCATAATTTGAGCGAACGTGTTCCAAAGATAAAGTCCACCCGCCAGTCCCGGGATTAGGAAAATTAACTCCAGCAGTAGTGTCGCTTGTAGCACCAGATTCTAGCAGTTAGTTCAAAGGCTCTTGTTGTTCGAGTTTCAAGAGTATTGCCACCAGTTGAGGTCCATTATGCGGAAAATACTTGGCGCAACCATCGATTGTAGCACAGCCAGTGAGCCGAAGCGATTGTATTAGCTTTATCACCCAGAAACGATTATTATTCTAATCAGCAATTTCGATGGGGCGCTCTCAATGAGTATCATCTCGAATCATTATGCAATAAAATTAATAGCGCAACATCATCAGAAAGTTGCTGCAGAAAACACCCCAACTAGCCTTGCTGAGGGTGTTCAGAAGCGCCTTTGTTCGACCCTTGGCCATGGGATTGTTAAGTCAGTCACTTGTATCGTCTCCGGTACTGTGCA
>NW_026684356.1:0-11195 GCF_943735745.2 Anopheles bellator | reverse complement strand
AGTGAACGGCATAAAAATGGGCAAAGGCGGGTCGAAACCCGAAGCCGCCGCAACCGGCAATAACGACCTGGTAATAATCCAGAACCAGGAAATCCACACGGAACACCACGTGACCCATGAACAGAAACTGAACATAGTGTTGATAATAGTGTGCTTGCTTGCAGCACACAAAGTGTTAAAAATTGTGTTTAGTATGATGCGAAAACAAGCGCGGAACATAGCAGAGAAGAAGTTCGAGCTGCCTAGATAGGTAGAACATTTTAAAAGACGAAAGAAAAATCAGTGCTACAAAATAGCGCGGTTTGTGACATTCCCCAAATTCTGAAAAGTGATGGGTTGAACGAACTAAAGTAAACTAGTGCGACAAAAAAAAGCAGCGAATGACAACGCGAACAGTATGCGTAAAAGTGTTGACTTCGTCAAATGTAGAAGTGGAGCACCGCGGCTCAAACATTACCGGCGCAGCCGAAGAACATTTCGTTACAGTGAGTGAAAAAAAAATCAGAGTTAGTGCAAAAATGCATAAAAGTGAACAGTGCGGTGCCGTGAAGCTCATTCAACGACCATGAGCCAGCAACGAAACATCGAGCAAGACCGCAACACGCCGAACTGGGAAGAAATCGCAGCCCACAATGCAGAAGCCCTAGCAAATGCAGAACCTCGGGACGACTACCACGAGGACTGCTGGTACGACGAGAAGGAAGCAGAAAAAACCAGAAGGAAGACCAAGCGGCAGTACCGGAGATACAAGCGTCTGCAGGGCGCCGAAAAATACGTGCGATGGCTATACGAAGGTAAGGCCCGCGAGCAAAAGCTGTATACACTGAAAACGCTAACCGAACGCCTGTTCGCGGACCCCAGCGAACGGGACTTAAAGATAATTAAGACGGCAGTAGAAACGATATATAGGAAATGTGCGAATAAGCAGGATAAAGAATGGGCGTCAAGACCAATAGAATTAGACTCAGATTAATGCACTAGTACTAAATAAATACTAAAATGAATTTAAAGGATGCGTACAGACTTCCACCTTTTAAAACTCGAAGCCACGCTAAAAACGTTGAGAGAAAAACGAAGGCTAGGCAAAGCCACACTCGACAAGATAAAGATAGAAAGCTTCCAGACATATAATGCAATACTGCGGATCACAGATGAGTTCGAAGACAGGGTACAAAGAGCCGTAGTCCGGACGGCAAGAAAAATCTATGGTGACATCCGAACAAATATTAATGAAAGAGAAGAAGGACCGCAGCTAACCACATTAAAGATCTTAGCTAAGGCCATTGTGGCGGATCTACCAGATCTGCCAAACAGAAAACACAACCATCTGGAAAACATAACTTAACGAACGACAGCCAATACCTACCCATCTACCCAATTCTCAACACAAGCATCTGGAAACAATAAATTGCATACCAGACAGCTAAACCGTTGCATAAGCCATAGGCGCGGGATGCAACTATCCAACGCAGGCAGGGACCCGAAAAAGGGTCAGCTTACAAAAAGGGAACACGACAAACCCGAACGAAAACACACTGGTCATAACTAATAAATTATACAAACAAACTCCGAACGCAAAAAAAACCCAAGCGAGGTAACAAAACACCACGCTTGGGAAAACAAACCTAACTCCGAAGAACCAAGGCAATAAACACGACGCGTAAGCGGAAACCCCGCAGCGAGCGATGCGCAACTAGGACAAGAACCGAAAACTAATAACATGCACCAAAAAGTAACTTGAACAGGCATCAGGCCACACAGAAACTAGACCACCCATAAGATAAACAATAAGAACCAAATAGATCCCGGGAACGCAAACTTCATTAGTATAAAAATAAAGATGAACGACTCAGAGGACAAGTATTCCTGAGCCGGAGATTAAGTTAACAACTCCGTGCAGGGTTTTACTTTGTGGCAGATCTTTCACACAGATCTACCAAACAGTTAACCAGTAAAACCATCATACAAAGTCTACAAAACTATCGAGCATTTAGATACACACGCACCACACAAGCCACATCTGGTACACATAATTCATTCTAAAAGTCAAGCATGTATTGCATACCAATAGGCAGAAAGGAAACCGTTGCATAAGCCTTAGGCGCAACGCAAACGGTTCGAGTCAAGTAGAGACCCGAAAAACAGACCCAAACTCAAGTGGGTCTGCCTTCAGCAAAAAGGGAAAAACATGTACCGAGCGCGCAACTCAAGTGCGCAACAAAATATCAAACCAAGAACAAATATTTAGGGAAAACATGTACCGAGCGCGCAGCTCAAGTGCGCAACAAAATATCAAGCTCCGGCCATCCGGCCAGAGCCATCCAGGAAATAGAACTCATAAAACCCAAATGGAGACAATGTAGGAAAGCTAACGAAAATGTATCACATTGTAACTAGGACACCAGAAAGCTAAAACAGACCACCACGAGAAAAACACTTGTTAACCCGTAAGAAAAGATAGACCCCGGGAACGCACCCAAATCTGATTATAAATAAAGAAAAGAATTATCACAGGACAGTGAGTGATCCTGAGGCAAAGATACGTCAACGACTTTGCGTTTTAATCTTCTCACTCCCAACGGAAGCTAGGCGCCCCGGACCCACCGTAAGGCCCTATGCTCTCCCACCATAGAAGTACCGTGTAGAGGGAATACACTCTTAGTGTTTTTCCCTCAAGGCTGTCCGGTCAGCATCAACCTACCTGACTACCTGACCTGACCTGACGCTAAACTACCTGACGGAGAGGGTTTTCCCTTCAGCCTCCTTCCTGCACGCAAGGATGTCTGGGCTGAAGAAGTGTGCTCCCGCCATTTTGGCGAGAAACCCGTTTCCCAGGTTTTGTCCACTCTCCATCGAAGTACTATAAGCTATGAGGCTATGGTTTCCGATCTCCTTGAATATGACCGCCAGCCTGCTAAGTGTGACAGGGATGATGTCTACTACGCAGTGCTTGAATCTATTCGTCAGGACTTTGAATCGTTTCCAACTGTTGTCCCCCTAACCATGGGTGCGGTTCCGCAACGGGCAGATTTCCCTGGCCAAAAGTCACCTGGCCTACCGTATAAACTTCTTGGTTATAAAACTAAACAGGATGTTATTGACGGAGGCCGCCTTCACGAAATTAACCGTGACTGGCAAAACATCGGCTTCAAGAAGCGAAAGGTCGACTTACCGGACGTCTGTCTGTTCGCTCGAGCACAGATCGCACGAGAGGGACGGGAGAAAATCCGTGCCACATGGGGTTACCCCATCTCCGTGTACATTGAGGAGGGTCGGTTTTTCTATCCCATACAGGATGCCATAAAAGCACGCCATCACAATTTTCCCATAGCTTATGGCTTCGAGATGGCCCACGGAGGTATGAAGGTTATTGACGGATTGCTGGGGAGGAATCCAGGATCCAAGTACTTGTGCTTGGACTGGAAGCAGTTCGACAAAACCGTGCCACCCTGGGTTATCAGAGATGCGTTCTCCATATTAGCGGAGAAGATAGATTGGGCACACGTTCAAGACGTTGAGGGCAAGATATGGCCAGTTGCCCCCGAACCATCTAAGCGTCGTTGGAAGCGTATGGTGGATTATTTCATCAATACACCCATTCGAACGTGTAAAGGCGAGAGATACTTGGTGTCGACAGGAGTGCGAAATTAGCTGCCAGAGAGATAAGACGTGTTTTAGTTTCGGGCTCGCGTGCAGCAGGGTGTGAGAGAGAGAGTGACGGTGAATAACGGTGAACGGATAGCGGTGAAAGATAACGGATAGCGGTGAAAGATCGACAGCGGTGATCCGCAGGCGGTTGACCTGGACTGACGTGACGCCTGAAGTGACCGTGACCGCTAGTCTGTAAACAACACGGGACGCCGCGCTGGGCAAGACACCTGTTGTCGGCACAGGTCACCTGGCGTCCGAAAGGTCGAGCCAAACTCGTTGCCAAGTTACGGTACGGAACGCGCTGGACCGTCCGGCGTAGTGTAGGTGCGGATCGTAGATACAGCAGCCTGGCTAGGCGAGAGGCGTTGGCGGGTGTGTGCGTCGGACACGGCGCACTACTAATACTGCCACCGGTAGACGAATGAGCGCCGCGGAGAGCCGGGACGATGGCTCCTCCGAAGGCGAAAAGAACCGAAGCTGAGAGAGAGAACGCGGCACCGCCGATTAGGGTGCTTCGGTCGGCGGTGAATCCGGCGAATCCGATGAACCTGGCGCACGGAGCGCCGGTGCCGGACCGTCATGAACGCGACGATTATCACCGCCAGACGCCGGATGCCACAGCAGAGGAGGAAATCGAGGCGTTTGCGGACGCCGAGTCTGAGTCGGTGATTGAGGGAGCGGACTCCAGGGGAAAATCGGCCCCCGGAGAGAAGGGACACGGCGGCGGTGAGCTGCGAGCGGCAGCCTTGCTGGCCCCAACCCTGGCGAAGTGCGATGGATGCGAGGCATACATTCGCGAGATAGAGGCCCTGAGGGAGGAGATCAGGGTACTCAAGGCGGCAGCAGTAGCAGGGGCGGCAGCGGCCACGCCGAGCGCCCAACTTGCGCGTCTGCAGCAGCAGCAGGAGCGCACGAAATCTAAACCGAGCCAGCGGCAGAGGCGGCGGCGACGAGAGCAAGAGCTGCAACGGCAGCACGAGGTGGATCAGCTGCGGCAACCCCAACCGCCGTTGCAACGAGGAGAGCCGCATGGCAAGGACTTGCGCGAACTGAGGGATCCGCAAGACCAGCACCATGAGCGGCAGACGCAGCTGAAGACGGGCGTACAGCGGCAGGGCCCCAAGCCCTCGCGGGCCGGAGTCACGCAACAGCAGCCTTGGAGTGTCCAGCTAAGTCGCCGGCAGATGCAGGAGCAGAAGAGCTTGCAGCGCCAGGAAGAGCAGCGGCGGACCCAGTCGCAGCAGCCTCCGCGTCAGCTGCAGCAACGGCGGTCGCAGCAGCTGCCGAGGGGACGCCGCAGCCGCCCGGATGCCATCCGTCTGGAACCGGCGGATGGAAAGAACTATCTCCAGCTGTACGAGGCGGTAGTGGAGGCGTCGGAGGTGATCGACCAGGTCGCAAAGGCCTGGAAGTCTTCCAAAGGCGACCTCATGCTAGCCGTGCGAGACGGTGTAAGCGCGGAGGAGTTGCACCGCAAGGTGGAGGCGCTGGTGGGTGACACCGCGAGCCTGTCGGTGCTCCAGGACACGACAGAAGCCAGCGTCTCCGGAGTTGACATGCTGGCGACGCCAGCGGAGGTCGCGGCCGCTCTAACCCCGCGTCCACACGCCCAGATTTCTGGGCCAAAATGTATGCAGGCCCAGAATCTGTCACTCATTTTTTCTGGAGTGCCGTGAGCTACTTTTAGTTGCGGTTGAGTTCCTCTTGGTTATCGGTTATTGTCCCGATTCGGGGTTTATATGTCATATTTTTCGAATTGACAGTTGGTACGCGCAGAATTGTTGTCTCTCCAAAAAATTGAACAGAATTTCGCGAGAAAACCAGATTATGACAAAGATGGCAATAGAAAGAGAAGGAAAGCATCATTCATTCATTAGGTCTATGCGTTGAGAATCGGGAACTTAAAAAGATGGCTGTACCTGGGGATTGGGACTTTCCAGTTTTGCTGTTCATTCATTATTACCTTGTTTTAACATCAGGTAAATGAGTACAGGTCGCAAAAAAATTTAATTAGTTTGCAACCGAGCGTTGAAAAGGTTAGACCATTTGTTGTGTGCTAAACCACAGTCCGTTTCAGTCCGGTTTCAAGTGCAAAGTGAAATAAGTGCAAATTTCGGGAAAGGTAAGTGCGAAATGCAGAAAATTATGTTACGAACAATTTAGTGAAAAAAAGTCATTGTTCATGTTTTCCGCAGAAAAGAATGGCGAGCCAACGATTGCTGGTAAGAGCCGTTTTAAAGGATGATGAAGATAGCCGATAGAGTATTATTATTTTTCTGTTTTCTGTTTTAGTGGACACCTGAATTAATGTTAAAACTAGTTGATGCTGTGAAGGAACAACCACTGCTGTGGAACCCTAAGCACGGGGACTATAAGCATCGTTCGAAGAAGAAGGCAGCGTTCCATCGAGTTGCTGCCCAGCTACAGCTACCAGTGGAAGCGGTGAGCAAAAAATGGGATGTGATGAAAAGTTCATACCATAAATACCGCCGAGTGCTAGAAAACCAGCCGGCAAGTGCGATACGATGGTTTGCCTTCGACAGGCTATCGTTTTTGACTCCTGCTGGAGAGGTGTGCGGAGCCTCGGATGTTACGGACGTCCCAACAAACAGTGAGGTAACTATCTTGAACCAATTTTATTGTGTATTAGCCATACATTAACCAAAATAACGCGAATTCAGATGATCTGACCATCCGGTGATGAAAAATAATCTTTGAACTTATTTCTAATTTCGTTAACATTACGTGGCACTTGTCGTGGCACACTTTGAAGTTCGATCATCGTTTCGCCATTCGCATCGTTTCGCCAGGAGCCAGGATGAATTGTGTTGCCTTGAATTCTGTCCATAGTTCCAGGGGGACAGAAATTGTTCCTCGATTCATTGTCTCTACGCAAAAAATTATGCAGGACAATGCAATGACACGCTCAGCAGTCGAACAATAAGCGTATACAGCAACCGCAGCCGCACCAACTAAACACAGTTTTCGCGCTTTTGATCGGATTATATTATTAAAAACAGGCATTTTATTATGCGAAGAAACCTGTTCGCTGCAAAACTTGGCAACAGAATGAAATGGTGAACTGTCAAATTAAAAACATAAACAAACGAACTGTCATTTCACGCACTGGAACTCACAGAAAATCTGCTAGTGTGGACGCGTAAACGTCAAGAAATTCTGGCCCAGAAATCTGGGCGTGTGGACGCGGGGTTATAGGAAATTCGTCCAGAACTTCGCCAAAAAAGCAAAACCACTTAACAACCTAATCAAGAAAAATGTTAAGTTCGAATGGACACCAGAGTGCCAGGAATCCTTTGACACTCTGAGACAAAATTTGATGTCACCAACCATCTTGAAGTATCCGGATTTCGAAAAGCAGTTCATCATAACAACGGACGCTTCGGACATGGCATGCGGAGCAGTGTTGTTACAAATAACAGATGGAAACGACCACCCGATTGCCTACGCAAGCAAAAGTTTCACGCCAGGTGAGAAAAATAAACCTATAATAGAAAAGGAGTTGACCGCAATTCATTGGGCGATCAACTACTTTAAACCCTATGTGTACGGGCGAAAGTTCAAAATAAGAACCGACCATAGACCATTAGTTTATCTCTTCGGCATGAAGAACCCCACATCTAAGCTAACAAGGATGAGATTAGATTTAGAAGAGTTCGACTTCGAGATAGAATTCGTCGCAGGGAAAGCAAACGTTGCAGCAGATGCACTTTCCAGGATTGTATATAATTCCGATGAACTTAAGGCAACAACACCTAAAAACAAGGAAGAGTTAACTAAAGATAAGGTTCTAACAATAACAACAAGGGCAATGGCAAAGGCTAAAGGAGAAACTAGACCAACCCAGGAGAAAGGAGATAAAAGGACAGGGAATGATCAACCCGTGATATGGATGACGGATAGGCCGTCGGAGACGACAAAATTGCTGAAGATAAAAGGAATTAAAAGAAAAGAAGGAATTGAATTGACGGTATACAACCACAAAGAAAATAAAGCGCTAGGGTCGACTTTAGTCCCCAATATTAAAGGAAAGCACCATAATGGAAGTCAAGCACTAGAGCTTGCTCTTCTAGAGCTGTGCAGTATCATAAAGCAATATGGAAGAAACAAGGTAGCAATGTCAGTAAATGACGAGTTGTACCAAAAGTACTCCCTTAAAACTATAAAGGAGATCGCAAATACAGCCATTTCCGGAATTGAGTTTATTCTGTTCACTCCAACTAGATGGATCACAGATAGGGAAGAAATATGAGAAAAATATGAGAAAAGACATTCAAGAATACGTCAAGAAATGTGAGGCATGCATAGTAAATAAGGTAACTAAACACACAAAAGAGGAGGCGGTTGTGACGACAACCCCTTCTAAACCTTTTGATGTAATAGCAATAGATACGGTTGGCCCGTTAACAAAAACAAACAGAGGCAACCGATATGCAGTAACAATCCAATGTGAACTATCGAAATACATAGTAATAATACCCATCGTTAACAAAGAAGCAAACACAATAGCCAGAGCAATAGTAGAAAATTTTATACTAACATTTGGTAAATTTCTGGAAATGAAAACAGACCAAGGTTTAGAATACAACAACGAGATACTTTCAAAAATAGCAGCAATTCTTCAGATAAAACAAACGTTCGCAACAGCATACCACCCACAAACAATAGGTTCATTAGAGCGAAATCATAGATGCTTGAACGAATACTTACGAGCATTTTCGAACGAGCATCACGATGATTGGGACGATTGGAGCAAATTTTACGAATTCGTATACAACACAACCCCACACACAGATACCAACTACACGCCATACGAATTAATCTTCGGTAGGACAGCAAACCTACCACAGGAATTATATAAAACCAAACCAGACCCAGTATACAACATAGAACAATACCACACGGAAATGCGGTACAAAATTGAAAAATCAAACGAGATGGCTCAACAGAAATTAATCGAAGCAAAAGAAAACAGAAAGGGCACATCAAACAAATACACTAACCCAATACAAATAAGCATAGGAGACACAGTGTGGCGGCCATGTGCACGTGCAGGTGCATCTCACTGCAGGCCACCCAAGATACACCAACTACCCAAACTCAGGAGGTGGCCATGTGCGGATCGTTGCAAGCGACCCAAGCCACCAATTTCAAGGGCCACGCAACACAAAAAGCATGTGCCCGTACCAAACACAAGCGACGCGCCTCCAGCGCTAGCATAACATTAAACAGGGTACGCAACCCGAAAACGTACGGAACACGGAACGACGCACCGCGGGGTTCCGGCTTGCAACTAAGCAAAACAAGCCAGACCCGACGGAGCGCGACCGTACGAGGGTTCCGGCTTACCCGCTTGACCAACGTCAAGTGTAAACAGATGTGCGGACCGAAGCGACCACCCAAAACTAAGACCGAGAATTCGGTCAATGGAAAGTAGGTCGCCAACTCCAGTTGTCTCCCTCATAATTATGTACCACTCTAGCAATAAGAACTTACTGTATAAATATCTTGTACGAACAATAAACGGGGTCAGTCCCTAATCTGAAGACTCACGGTCGTGACTCTGACCGTGAGGCAAACTGCAACTACCCGTGTAACATTGACTGGAGCCTCGTTACTATCCGAAACAAGCGGTTAGGTGAAACCGCCAAATGGCGACCGTGACAGTTGTGACGAGCGTAGCGTTACAATAGTGACTCGGACTGAGCAAAAATGACAAACACTAAGTGGAAGCGAAATGGATCGTAAAGAAAGGAACGCCGCGTTCCGCAGCCTAGCGCTGAAACAGATCCAGACCGCGAAACACAAATGCGCGAAGTTAGCTGTTAAATCGATCACAAAACTACACAAACTAGATTCGTTATTCACCGACACAAACAAGCGTTGGAAATCAGACACGCTACTGCGAGTGATCAGTGAAACGAACAGGTTAATTGCCGAGGCTGACACGCGGGAAGAACTAGAAGAAAAGCGCCTAAAAGCCTTAGATAAACAGTACGAAAACAGTGAAAAAGAACATTGTGCAACATGGGTAAAGGAGGCTCGAAACCAGAGGCGAACGCCAGTGGAACAAACGATCTGGTCATAATCCAGAACCAAGAAGTGCACACAGAACAACATGCAACCCACGAACTAAAACTGAATATCATCCTAGTGATTCTGTGCTTGCTGCTAGCACACAAGGTGTTTAAAATCATTTTCAACACCATGCAGAAATACGCGAAGAGTGCGGCACTGAAGGCGTACGAACTGCCGAGATAGGCAGCACAGCAAGCAGCGACAACGCCAGCAGCAGCCGATCGCCGGGACGCCAGCAGCCGCCGAACGCCGAGATGCTACTAGCCAGCGCAAGGCACTGATGACAACGAGGTAGATAGAGGAAACCCTACAAGAAAGGTGGGTCAAATTGAAAGAACGGCTAGAAATAATAAGAGCCCAGCCAAACACGCGACTGGGAAAAATTAAATTAAGAAGAGAATTAGAAGCCCTCAACAATTATTATGTTGAGGCATTACTCATTTTAGGGCAGGCAAAAGAGCCTGTCAAAACGCTATACACGGGCAGGATAAAAGCAACCGTTAAGGAAATTAGGAACCTACTAAATATCAAGCTGGAAGGAAAGCAAAGGCTGTCCTTTAAAACGTTAGCGTGGGTCATAACGGCATTTACTACAAAAAGCGAAAGAATGGCTACCGCACTTGATCTCATCAAGACGATCCCGGCGCTGGTACCAACCTATAATGGGGACAGCGCCAAACTAGGGAGTATTATCGCAGCCCTTAAGGCATGTAAAACGATATTCACAGACGCGAACAGAGCGATCGGAATCCAAGTCATCATATCGCGCCTGGAGGGGAAAGCCAGGCTCGCGGTCGGTGACAACCCAGTTAGTATCGACGAAATAATTGAAAACCTCGAGGTGAAATGCAGGGTACTCGTTTCACCCGAAACAACAGTGGCCAAATTGAATGCCACTGTGGCGGATCTACCAGATCTGCCAAACAGAACCCAACATCTGCAAAACATAACCCACGACAACCCAATACTTACCCAATACCGACATGCAAACATCTGGAAGCAATAAAGTTGCATACCAGACAGTTAAACCATTGCATAAGCCATAGGAGCGATGCAACAGTCCAAGCAGCAGGGAACCGAAAAGGGTCAGCTTACAACTTTCCAAACCCGAACGGCAAGGCAATAAATTAAAACAAAACTAACTCAAGCACAGAACCCAAGCGTGCAACAAAACACCACGCTTGGGCAAAACAACCCGAATCAGAAAAAACCCAAAGCAAGAAATACGATGCGTAAGCAGACACCACGCATCGAACGATGTTCGAGTAGGGCAAACATTCAAACTAACAACAGACCCGAAACTAAACCAGAACAAGACACCCAGAAATTAGACCACCCGGGAGATAAACATGTAAACGAAATAGATCCCGGGAACGCAAATTCAAGAGTATAAAAATAAAAATGAACGACTCAGAGAACAAGTATTCCTGAGCCGGAGATTAAGCTAA
>NW_026684355.1:7028-11861 GCF_943735745.2 Anopheles bellator | reverse complement strand
AACAATTTTGAGAGCCCGAGGCTGCCCCTCTGCCTGCGACGCGGCGGAGGAAGGCGGAGACGAGTGAGATCGAACGCCCCTCTGCCTGCGACGAGGCCGACGGAGGGCGATCTCGCAGCGCACGAAGTGAGCATGAGACGCGTTCGTTGGTTGCCGGGGAAAGAACGGAAGAAATCCCCGTGAGTTGTGGAATCGCCGTGAGTTGTGGAATCGCCGTGAGCGAAGACGAACGTTGGAGAGAAAGAGAAAGGAATAGAAATAACAGAGACAGCGAGATCGGGGCAAAGTACCGAAGTTCCGAGGGTCCGACAGTCTCTCTTTAAGTTTTGGTGTGGACTTAGGCGAATCGGGACGAAACCTCTGCCTCTGTTTTTTCTAAGTGCCAAGTGTAAAGTACCAAGTGCTTGTGCTTCTCTGTCGATCACGGGTGATCCTGATAGAAATAATCCAGGTAAGTTTATTGGACAGTATTCAGTGACAACCAAATAATGTTGAAATGTTTTCGCTTTGCTCGTTTCAGATGTCCAATCAGATGTCCAGATGGGATGCAAAGGATACGATGCAATGCATTTTTCTAAGGCGCCGAAGGCAGCTACGCACCAAATTGTGGACCGCTAGTGGAGTGAGGAGTGTACGCGTATCGAAAAAAAGAGAGAGAAAATATACCGAAATGTACCGCCCAAATACGAACTGTTTCATTTTGGTTAGGGGGAATATGGGAGAAAGAAAACGAAAAAAGCGAGAGAACACACACGTGTGAGACAGGGGGCCGCTCGGTGAGAGAATTCAAACGACTGCTCACTCCGGACCTATCGGCTCCTCACAGCGATTCTCCCATATAAGGCTATATGGCAGAAAGTATTCGAGGCAGCCGTTCAGAAGTGTATGAGCAGAGGATGAGCAGTGGATTTTGAGGTGAGAAGAGCGAAATTGTTCACTGGGTTCCCAGTGAACAATTTCGCTCTTCTCAATTTAAATTCGACAGCTCATCCACAACTGATCCACTGCTGATCCGCTACTTCGAACATTATTTCCCATATAGCTTATATGGTGGAATCGCTGTGATCCGTCGTTTGGTCCATGGAGTGAGCAGTCGATTGAATTTTCTCACCGAACGGCCCCCTGTCTCTCACCTGTGTGTTCCCTCGCTTTTTTCGTTTTCTTTCTCCCATATTCCCCCTAGCCAAAATGAAACAGTTCGTATTTGGTCGGTACATTTCGGTATATTTTCTTTCTCTTTTTTCGGTTCGCGTACACTCTTCACTCTTCACTAGCGGTTCGTTCACAATTTGGTGCGTAGCTGCCTTCAACGCCTTAGACGCGTTGTAAAATGCATTGCATTGCATTTGCATTCGAATCCTTTGCATCCCAGTTTAGTTGGACATCTGAAACGAGCAAAGCGAAAACATTTCAACATTATTTGGTTGTCACTGAATACTGTCCAATAAACTTACCTGGATTATTTCTATCAGGATCACACATGTTCGAAAGAGAGGCACTAGGACTTGCTACTTCACACTTGGCACTTAGAAAAAACAGAGGCAGAGGTTTCGTCCCGATTCGCCTAAGTCCACAACAAAAGTTAAAGACAGACTGTCGGACCTGTCGGACTGTTCGGGACTTTGCCCTGATCTCGCTATCTCTGTTATTTCTATTCCATTTTCTTTCTCTCTATCGTTCGTCTTCCACCTGCAAACTCACGGCGATTTCAAAACTCAAGGGGATTTCTTCCGCTCTTTCCCCGGCAACCACCGAACGCGGCTCATGCTCACTTCGTACGCTGCGAGATCGCCCTCCGCCGGCCTCGTCGCTCCACCGCGTCGCAGGCAGTGGGGCAGCCTCGGGCTCTCAAAATTGTTCACTGGGTTGTTCGGGAATGCACCCAAAACGAGTGACTGTTCCGTGCGGATTTTGGTCTTGCGGTATCATAGGCCGCCGTGTAAATGAATGAAGAAGGAGCGGCCGAAACCGTCGAAGGCGTACATTACCGAGCAATGTTGGCTGATTGGTTCTTTGGCGAAATGGATGCTGAGAACTTGGATGTCATTTGGTTAATCTGTTGATGGTGTTGTGAACTGGCCTGCATATAGTTGCGATTTTACACCATTGAATTGTTATCTTTTGGGGATCGATGAAAGACAACAAACCAGCAACTATCGACGACCTCAAGACATTGCCATTGCCGAGATAGGACCACAGACAGTCGTAAATGTACTCAAAATAGGTCGACCGAATGGGCTACTACCAAACCAATTGTGGTGGACATTTGACCAACATAGTTAGGTGGACGAAGGCTCTCGACCGCGAGAGGTGGAAAGTATCGTTGAGGCAGGTAAAGACCGCTCGGCGGTTGTAGCCGGATTAAGCAAATTTTTCATAAAAAATGTGTTAAATGCACCTTTCAAATAAAAGTTCAAGCATTGAAAAATATTAAGCCGTTTGTTTTTCATAATCAAACAAAAAAATTGTATTTGGAAGGCCACACGAAGCGTGAAAACTAGCGTTAAATTAATTTGTAATGCCAAACTGTTTACGCCTGGGCCAAAACATATACGTTTTGACAGAAGCGCAGCAGTTTAGAATTAATCTGAAATGCCAAAAACATTACGTTACGCATCGTCTGTCCCCGCAGTAACATATATGGGTCACCCTCATCCTATTGAAAACGGTGGTATATCTAGTGTTAAGAGAGCAGAGCTGTAAGCCTTGGCACGGGGCTGGTCACTTGGCACCCCTGTCACGCTGGTATTCGAATTAATAGCCAGCTGCGTGACAACGACGTTACTGTGCGGCGGCATACGACCGACCTTATTAATCGGATAAGGTTCAGAACGTATAAGAGATTTCATGACGAATGTCATCTCACCTCTTTGTTCTTCCTCTCTCTTTCATTTCTCTCTTTGTCCCTGCTCTCTTTTTCTATTTGTCTTACTCATTTTTTGTTCATTACTTTCACTGTTTGTGTGCACAGAGTACACTGGACGAGACGTTGGAGTTAGTCCAGTTCCGGCTTCCTGCGAGCCGGAATCACAACTTGTAAGTCTCCGACCGGAAAACCTAACCGGAACTCGCTACTACTTTTACCCAACGTGTACACGAGTGAAGCTTTGCAGCGGTTGCTGCAACACCAACCAGCTCGTCTGTGAAGCGATAGCCAAACATACAATCTTGTACAAGGTAAATGATCTTCATTCTCGCTTATATTCTTCCTTTCATTCCTACTTTTTATCGTTCTTGCGAAAGGTAATAATTTTGGAGTACCGACCGGATGAAAAAGATCGCTTCTCTCACTTGGAGTTGGTACCGATCGAAGAGCATGTCAAGTGCAAGTGTCAATGCCGCATCAAAGAGACGCATTGCAACGAGCAGCAGGTTTACAATCCGTCCAACTGTCGATGTGAGTGCAATAATAGGGACGAGCGCAACCGCTGCCTCCAGGAGCGCCAACTGAAGCAGTGGAACCCGACCATGTGTAGTTGTGACTGCCTACCGCGCCCTGAGGAATGCACTAGCGGATCGCTCTACGATCCTAGTGCTTGCAAGTGTTTACCGGTAAGCATTGAACGTCATTCTCGATAGACTAAGTAGTGTTGCCAACAAATGTGTCAATACTTGTGAGGTTAAACAAAACGAAAACAAATTAAACTTTACCAAAAGAGAAACACAACCTGCAATGCTATTTTCTTTGAACACTGTTTATGTATCAAATCGCACAACACCCAATCTGTGCCGCTACACGATGCGCAACGAAACGTTTTTGGCATTTCAGATAAAGGCCAAAAGTTGCGCTTCTGTCAAAACTTGTATGTGTAGGACGACCGCAAACCCGATCGCAAATCCGACCGCAAATCCGACCGCAAATCCGACCGCGAAACCCGTTTGCAAACGCTTTGTTTACAAACAGAGGATAATATAAGTTCTTATTTGCTGGTATAGCAACAAAATCTAAAATACAGGAAAAAATATTCAGAAATCAATTTATTTATCTTCTATTTCTATTTTCTCGGACCAAAAACACGAACGTAAACACGTTTGACATTTCGTTTTTATGTTTTTGCTGTCACACTCAGCGTAAACGGTTTAACATTACAAATTAATTTTACGCTAGTTTTTCGTGTGGTTTTACGCTTCGTGTGGCCTCCCAGTTATACGTGAAATAGAAAAGGTAGAAAGAGTTCTCGTTTCCGTTTGGTCTATCATTGACCGTTCTGCACTTTTGTTCTATTAACGGTTATCCTACTTCTGCGTTTGTTGAACTCATGCAAATATTCCTATTTCATTTTTTCCTACTTCTGCGTTTGTTGAACTCATGCAAATATTCTTATTTCATTTTTTCAACCATTTCTTCCATTCCGTTTGCATTGACTCTATTTGTATCACATTCATCTGTTCACTAGTCGCCGAATTCACACTTTTCATAACTCACTTATATTATAAGCTTTTCGTCCCAGTAGCACACTAGCAACTACATCTTAGCACGTACAAAACAGAATCTGAAGGACAGGAACAAGGACCAGGGTATCTATGGAGGAGAACCAGCGATGCTAACTGTTAGAGGTATAACTGTAGGAGTATTCTGTGACCTGCATCTTGTTAGATATCCTAGCAATTTAATCCTGTCACTAAATGAAATATTAAACGAAACTTTATCCGAATATCCGTTATTTACGTCTTGGCAGAGGAGAGATAACTTTAATGATTAATTTGAATAACCGTGTTTTCTTTTCATGATCACGCGATACCTAACACCACTTTTATATATACGAGTACATATAAATAATTTCAAAATAACACATCGCTCAATAAGTTCGCAGGATGACATATAGATGGCGA
>NW_026684355.1:0-6528 GCF_943735745.2 Anopheles bellator | reverse complement strand
CCCCCTATATGTAAACGATAAATTTCAACGCATACACCTAATATATCAAAATTGACACACACATGTCCCGCCTCGAACGCATTCAGCGCAGCTTCACCCGCTACGCCATTCTCCGTCTACCGTGGTATACTAGAGACTCCATCCCTAGTTATAACACGCGCTGTCTGCTGTTGGGCCTCGAACCACTCTGTTCCAGGCGGGCTGTTGCACAGTGCTGTTTCGTCGCTGGACTACTGAACAATTCTATTGATTCGCCATCGCTTTTATGTCAACTTGACCTGTCTGTCCCGACTCGCTCCTTGCGCTCTACTTCTAACCTCCAAGTCGCGTTTCGGAGAACTCGCTCGGGTATGTTTGAACCTTTAGACTTCGCTATCAGACAGTTTAATGCCAACTTCAATTATTTTGATTATAACTATTCAGTGTCCAGCCTCCGACAACGCCTCCGCTTATCCGTGATTGACATTTGTAGGGCTTAGTGTAAGGAAAATGTTTGTTATTTGTTTTTAAGTTAACGTTAAGTTGCTTGATTAAGCATTATGCTCGTCAAGCGTGTTACGAATAATAAATAAATAAATAAATAAATAAATAAAATATTGTTGTTTTATAAGCTATCCTACGGACTTATTGAACGACGTGTTATTCTTCACTTGTTTATTTTTTGTCACATAATTTATGTTTGTCACAATGCTGTTCGCCATGCTGCTGTACTAAAATTCTAGTCTTCTTCCTAATTCTATTCACTAAAGGGTTTGACTGTCCAAAATTGTTTAAATTCAACTTGACTCATCATTTTTCATAGTGCATAAACAAAATCCCGAACACCTCTCATTATAAAGATGTGTTGGTGTAGTATCACACATTTTGTTCGATTTATACATTTGTCCTTCATTTGTGCAAATAGCGTCAAAACAAGAGGAGCAACATATCAAGATTTTGCACCGTCACACTATGGGGAAAAGGCGGTCATAAGTCAATTTCAAAAACTGAGGTTTCAGTCCTGCTAGTATAAAATAGATAAATTATCTATGGCAAATCCGAGTGTTTAGCATTCCATGTTGTGTAGATTCCGAGAATTCATCTGTCAAAGTCGAAAGATTAATAAAAATGGCTCTTTGAAAATGGCTTTTATCAGCTACTTTAAAGCGATCGTTAGCACAGTTCTGCAACGCCAATGTACGTATATTATACATCATTCCAAAGGTAATGAATATCTACGTTTGGTATTGCTTGTACATTTTTATCGGGAATTGGTATAGAAAACTATGAAAAAATACAGTTTTTCATCGTTGGTAATGCAGCGGTGTTCTAAACGAGACATTACAATTAAAGTTTAGCCAATTTCAAACATTTCCTGTAAGTTTTATTTACCGAATCCTGCCGCAAGGTTTGCAAATTCCTATTTTAAAAACAATTCCTGATGCATGAGTAGACGCCTGGTCTTTTGTAGTATATGAAATTGCCATACAAAATATATTGGCCTTATGCCTTTGCCATTATTTAGATAAACTAAGTAAAATCTCTATCTTGTATTCGAACAACCGAATGAACCATTTGCAGCTAATACGTATTGCAACTGTTTCAGGATATTGTGGACTGTGGACTGTGGACTGTGGTATAGAATTGTACTTTGTGCCATTTTTATGCCTTTTTGATTAGCAGTATGGGTGTTTCTTGTTGGGCATATGCATTTTAAGGTATCAGGTGTACAAATAGAAAACCGCCGTTTTTTCTCACGATTTGATGCTTTATTCTAAAAAACTCCTTACAGACTCATTCTTCAAAGCAATTGCCATTGTTAGCCACAACTTTTTCCCACAATTTGGGCAGCTTTTGAATTTCTCGTCGGAAAAATTGTTCATCTTTCGACGCGATCCATGCATCGATCCAATTTTTGGTGTCCAAAATTATTATACATACATACATGGCCTAATTATTATAAATTATTATTATTGTTATTATTATTATTTATTTGGTTTATTCCCAAACCAAATAAAACACCACACCAAATAGAAAATTACCGAGCAATATCCCTCCTATGCTGCATAAGCAAAATACTAGAAGGAATGGTCAAACGTAGGCTCGTCCATGTTCTAGAAACTAACAAACTCATAGGTGAGGCACAGCACGCATACCGGGCCGGAAAAGGTACCGAATCGTACTTTGCCACACTCAATGATACCCTACATGCGGCCCTTAACATAGAACAACATGTTTTCTGTGCTACCATAGACATTTCTAAAGCTTTCGATAGATCTTGGAGATTTGCCATCCTCCAACAGCTTATCAGCTGGAAAATTGGGGGCAAACTTTCCTCCTTCATACAAAACTTACTCACAAACCGAGCATTTCAAACTGTCATAGGCAATGCACAATCCTCCATAAAGACACTGGAAAATGGTGTACCGCAAGGTGCAATACTCTCCCCAACACTATTTAACATCAGTACCCAAAACCTTCTAGCATCTCTACCAACAAGTATCACTTCACTTATCCACGCAGATGACATAACACTAATTTCTTACGGAAAAAACCCACGAAAAGCAAAAACCAGATTACAAGAAGGCCTCAATAAGGTGCAGCAATGGTCCCGTTTCGGCGGTTGCGACATTGAAGCAAGCAAATCAAACATATTCTGGTTCACAAAACAAAACCGCAGAAAAGCACAAACACTTTTCATCAACAACTCCCAAATACCAAACCGCAGTGCAACCAAATTACTAGGAATAGTAATAGATAACCAACTAACCTTCACTAAACACTTTAAATATTTAATAACCTCCACAACAAAACACTGCCTGCTTTTCCGAAAGATATGTTCTGGCAGAAAAAGAGCGTCGAGAGAAACAGCTCTTAAAATTCTCAACCACTGGCAGCTACCATAGCTCCTCTACGGAGCTGAATTCCATTCAATAGCTTTAGGAAAATCGTCCCTAAAACCCATCGAAACCATATACAACAACATCATACGAACAATATCAGGAGCATTCAGATCAAGCCCGATAGCATCACTCCTATGCGAGTCAGGCCAGCTACCCTTCCACCAAGTCCTTATAAACAAGCTCTTATACGCATACAGCCGACTCTATGAAAAGCAATTCCCAGCAACACAACTAACCTCCCGAATGAAAGAACATTTCAAACAATTAACCAATAAGGACCTTCCTCCAGTTCAGGCTCTCTGCAGGCTCAGAGAAAGGCCTTGGAACAGCACCGTCCCCACCATTGATCGCACCATGCAATCAATTAAAAAACAACAATACAACAATATAACTGCCACGCAAACCTCCCTGTCACATATTAACAAGAACTATAAAAACCATCACCATATCTACACAGATGGTTCCGTTCTAAACAATACAGCAGGCTGCGGAATTTTCTCCGTCGACACAGCTTGCAGTATAAAACTCCAAAATAACCTATCAATTTTCTCCGCCGAGGCCATAGCACTCTCTATTGCCTCTGAAGAAGCTACAAAACCCACATCAAAAAATACAATCTTCACTGACTCCGCTAGCGTTCTCGAAGCCCTTCAGAACGGAACATCCAGACACCCATACATACAAAACATAGAACTGGCAAACAACAACAATAACATAGTCTACTGCTGGATACCTAGTCACCTCGGTATCAAAGGCAACGACCACGCCGACTCCCTGGCCAACACCGGCAGACAAAAAACCGACCAGAACACAAACCCCCTACCTAAAGACGACCTTCTACGCTGCACAAAAGACCAAATCCGAACTTCTTGGGACAAACAATGGCAGAAACAAAATCACATCAAACTCTACCAAATCAATCAAACCACATTACCGTGAACCGATCCACCGAACCCAAACCATCAAATAATCATATCGAAGATTGCGAATCGGCCACACAAATATTACACATCAACATTTGATGAGCAGAAAAAGCGCACCAATATGCACAACATGCGAAACCTTCACCACAGTATAGCACCAAATCATCGAATGCAGAGCATATGATCGAGTGAGAAGAAAGCTGGGCATTCCAAATGACCTAACAGCAGCACTGGCAAACAATCCGGATAACATCAAAACCTTAAAATAGTACCTTAAAGAAGTCGACCTCTACTACAAAATATAAACCAACAAAACATCGAATTAAAAATCGTCCAAACCAACAAACCAATAAACCAGTAATATAAAACCATCCAAAACAGTAAACCAACAAACCAACAATATGAAATCAAACAAAACAATAACTCGACAAACCTGCAAAAAGAGATCAAAATCAAAGAGCTCAAAATCTCTATAATCAAGATAATAACAAAAATAACTGTCCTATTCGCATTTGTGGTATTGATATGGGTCGGCTGCGATGAATATTCGCCACTAAGGGTTTTTACATATCTATATATCTATATCTATATTATATCCTGTATATAAAGCATGGCCCAGTTAGAATCGGGAACAATCGCATTAGCTCTATCTCTGGGTTGGTTTGACTTAGGAAATACATCAAGGTGTCAAATTGAAGGTATTTTATTGTACTTTAAGAGAAAAATTTCAGAAATTTATTATGTCGGTCATCGGATGAAATCACGAACTTTCTTTGGAATGCGCGCCATAATTTTCTGCACAATCTTCTGGTCCACCTCAGCGGCTAATTTGATCCAATTTCTCGCCATCTCTGCAGCATTCCGCATCACCTTTTCAGTCTTCTTCAACTTCCTATTGATTGTTGCCCAATAATTTTCGATTGGGCGTAGTCTAGGGCAACTTGGTGGGTTGATATCCTTTGCCCAAGCCCAAGATTTGCCTCGATTTATCTTCAAACCGTCCAGTTCAGCTGCCGATCATATGTTTTACTGCGACGTTTACTCTGAATCTTTCAATCTACGGTATTGGGTTTCCAGAAACGTTAAAGCACAGCATATATAGTTGATTTTGCAAATTTTTGTGTTTTTGAGATTTTTAAAGTAGACCACGTGGTGTTTTCGACATGATTGTGCAGAATTATTTTTCTTCTTTCGAGTTCAATTAAGCATAACTTTCCATAAACTCCACGTACTAAGATGAAACTTTCAGCACTGAAAGTTGAATGTTTACAGAAGATAGGACTATCAACACTTTTGAAATCCGACCACCAGAGGCGCTGCAAGAAATCATGCAATTGTTCCCGATTCTAAGTGGGCCATGCTTTAAAAGAGAGTCGTGTGAGTCACGTACGCAATAACATTTATAACTCAAGAACGGCTGAACCAATTTGGCTGAAAATTGATAGGGAGGTAGCTTAGAACCCAAGGAAGGCTTTAGAATACTTTTTATACTCCGGCCGCTTTAAAATGATTCAACAATTGTTTTTTTTCATACTGAGACGAGACAGACAGAGCGCGCAACAGCAAACAATTGTTGGTTTCTCTTTCTCGCTAATGCACCGTCCCCCCCTCCCAAGTAAAAGTAGCCTCCCACCCCTTTCACAGGGACGCCTGAAAGGTGATGGGGGGCTATGGTTTTTCCCTTCTTGAGAAAGGCCAGACAGAGAGCATCACTGCGAGCAAAGGTTGAGCGAGTTTTCACCCAGTGAGCAAAATTGAGTGCCCGTGCTACCCCTCTGCCTGCGACCGGGGCTAGGAAGGCTGAGACGGATGAATCCGAACGCCCCTCTGCCTGCGACGAGGACGAGAAAGGGCGAGCGGGCCGGTTCATGAGGGTCCGCTCGTAGGTATAGGGGTAAAAGAGCGGAAGAAACCACAAGAGGAGGGTGTTTCATGCGCTAGCTTGTGGGTTTCATTTACAGGGAGGGTAGGGTGTCAGTGCCGAGAGGCCATGCAAACGCAAAGACGAACAGACGAGCGAAAGGAAGAGGAATACAAAAAAAGAGATAGCGAGCTTGAGTAAAAATTCTAAGTTCGAGAGAGAACGGGCAGTCGAATTTTGTGCCCCGGGTCAAGTGCAAGTGTGTGTTTTTCGTTCCATCGTGTGTGATCCTGATAGAAATAATCCAGGTAATTTTATTCGACAGTATTCGGTCAAAATCAAATAATGTTGAAAACATTTCACTTTGCTCGTTTCAGATGTCCAACTAAACTAGCATGCATAGGATTCCAATACAACACTTGTAACATGTCTACGGCGTCACCTTTAGTGAAGTGTGAAGAGTGAATAATAAAACAGAAAAAGAGAGAGAAAATATACGCTTCGGAACCGCACCAACTGTGTTATTTTTGCTAGGGAGAGGAAGAATCGAATACGAAGAAAGAGAGGGGATACACAGGAGAGAGGGAGACAAAGGGATCACGCTAGAGAGTTCATTTTTCGTGGTCCGTTCCTTGCGCCGTTTCACGAACCATTCGCGGTCCTGAGCAACTGGCCCATACAAAAATTGTATGAGACCGCGAATCTTTCGCGAATGGTTCGTGAAACATGAACGTGAAATTGCGGTCCAGGCACTCAATTTTGTCCACTGGGCAGCGAGTCTTTCTCTTTCGTATGTTCTCGCGAGTCTCTCTCTACCCAGTGAACAATTTTGAGAGCCCGAGGCTGCCCCTCTGCCTGCGAC
>NW_026684354.1:0-11367 GCF_943735745.2 Anopheles bellator | reverse complement strand
CGAGTCGCCAAAGTCTGCCATCGAGTAACTAGCCCTTCTCAGTATGGGCCTATCTATGAACGAAATACTCCAGCGACTCGAATGCGACTCGTTGGCGACTCGTTGGCGACTCGATGCTCCATACTGAGAAAACGCCGGGGAACTCAAAATTGTTCACTGGGAAAAAAATCACTCAATTTTTCACTTTTCTAGCCGCGGATTTCGATTCGTGAGATGCCCCCTCTCAGTATGGCGGTTTTAGCGGAGCTGAGTTCTGTGACAATCATACCGGAAAATGTATGGAGTGAGCGTCCTTACTCCGTTATCCAGCGGCTTATACCGGTAAAAATCGTACGGGCGACAGAGGAAATTTCCCCTATACTTTTATTCTCTCTTCCTCTCATTCCATACACCCGCTCAATGAACTGTCAAATCTTTCTGCTGTTGTAAACAAAGTGTTGCATTCATTCAGTTTTTTACAACAACGGTTTCGAACAATTGTTTCACTTTTCTGTATGGCACTGTTTTTTGGCAAATGTTTAGCACTGCGTTGTCGCTTTCGATATTGCGCTTGCATCGTCGCATCGTCCGCTCCATCGCAATTGTCCGCTGTGTTGTCGGCATTCAATAGCAGGATGACACTTAGTTCCATTTCGTGGTCAGCTGAAAATGTAAACAGATGTGGTGCACTTTCACTATTTAGAAGTAAATACCTCTCGAGAAATGCTTCCCGATGCTTAAATTTACTTACCGAAATAAGCAACAGCTTAGAATTTACTATTAAACACTATTTTTACACCGATGATGCGTAGTCGAATTGCTTGCGTCGTACTTTATGCGGTTCTGAAAATTTCTAACAGTTTGACGTTGGAGTGCTGGACTGGATGCTACATTAAAGCATGGCCCACTTAGAATCGGGAGCAATTGCATGATTTCTAGCAGCGCCTCTGGTGGTCGGATTTCAAAAGTGTTGATAGTCATATCTTCAGTAAGCATTCAACTTTCAGTGCTGAAAGTTTCATCTTAGTACGTGGAGTTTATGGAAAGTTATGCCTAATTGAACTCTAACGAAGAAAAATAATTCTGCACAGTCACGTCGAAAACACCACGTGCCCTACTTTAAAAATCTCAAAAACATAAAAATTTGCAAAATCAACTATATATGCTGTGCTTTACCGTTTCTGGGAACCCAATACCGTAGATTGAAAGATTCAGAGTAGACGTCGTAGTGGAACATACAATCGGCAGCAGAACTGTAAGGTTTTAAGATCAATCGAGGTAAATGCTGGACGGGATATTGCAAAAAAATATGCTACCAGCAAAAGTGCTGCCCAGAAGATCTGTTTACGAAGAGGCTACTGGTTTTTCCTTGCATGTCATCCAAAAAGGACACTTAAACAAAATCTAGTCATTAAAACACGCGCTTCTAGTTGTACGAGAAGGTTTTGACGAGGTAAAACGGATGATTGCTTATGGACGAGATGTCTCTTCCAAGATCAAATTACTATTCGCCAATAAATTTGCACAAAAATGAATGATATGACAAGGAATTTGCACCTGTGGACAGAAATCAAGGTTTTCATCACAAACGCGACGGTGAACTCAACTCTATACAAAGAAGAGTGCCTCAAAAAGCGAGTTCTATCATTTATTAAGTCACACAAAGGTCCGGTAAAGTTATGGCCTGATTTGGAAAGCTGCCACTATAGCAGGGATGTAGTTCTGTGATACTTTTACAATAAGGTGGATTTCATCACAAAGGATATCAACCCACCAAGTTGCCCTAGACTCCGCCCAATCGAAAATTATTGGGCAACAATCAATAGGAAGTTGAAGAAGACTGAAAAGGTGATGCGGAATGCTGCAGAGATGGCGAGAAATTGGATCAAATTAGCCGCTGAGGTGGACTAGAAGATTGTGCAGAAAACTATGGCGTGCATTCCAAAGAAAGTTCGTGATTTCATCCGATGACCGACATAATAAATTTCTGAAATTTTTCTCTTAAAGTACAATAAAATACCTTCAATTTGACACCTTGATATGTTTCCTAAGTCAAACCAACCTAGAGATAGAGCTAATGCAATTGTTCCCGATTCTGCTTTAGCGTGACCGAAACAAAAAAGTTGTTCGGTGTTGTGTTTTCTTTCTGGCTTTTGGTGAGAAACGAGTCGGCGCTCAGATATTTCGTCTCAGTATGGAGAATATGAGTGACTTTTTTCCCAGTGAACAATTTCGCTCTTCTCACTTCAAATTCCACAGCTCAACCACAGCTCATTCCCTTCTCATCCGCTGCTTCAAAGACTTTTTGCCATATAGCTTTATATAGGGGAATCGCTGTGAGCAGTGGTTAGGTCCAAGGAGTGAGCAATGGTTTCAATTCTCTCACCGAGCGGCCCCCTGTCTCTCAAGTGTGTGTTCTCTCGCTTTTTTCGTCTTCTTTCTCCAATATTCCCCCTAACCAAAATTAAACAGTTCGTATTTGGTCGGTACATTTCGGTATATTTTCTCTCTCTTTTTTCGGTTCGCGTACACTCTTCACTCTTCACCAGCGGTTCGTTCACAATTTGATGCGTAGCTGCCTTCGACGCCTTAGACGCGTTGTAAAATGCATTGCATTGCATTTGCATTCGAATCCTTTGCATCCCAGTTTAGTTGGACATCTGAAACGAGCAAAGCGAAAACATTTCAACATTATTTGGTTGTCACTGAATACTGTCCAATAAACTTACCTGGATTATTTCTACCAGGATCACACATGTTCGAAAGAGAAGCACTAGCACTTGCTACTTTACACTTGGCACTTAGAAAAAACAGAGGCAAAAGTTTCGTCCCGATTCGCCTAAGTCCAAAACAGAAGCTAAAGACAGATTTTCGGACCCTCGGAACTTCGGGACTTTGCCCCGATCTCGCTATCTCTGTTATTTCTATTCCTTTTTCTTTCTCTCCAACGTTCGTCTTCCACCTGCAAACTCACGGCGATTTCAAAACTCACGGGGATTTCTTCCGCTCGTTCCCCGGTAACCACCGAACGCGCCTCATGCTCACTTCGTGCGCTGCGAGATCGCCCTCCCCCGGCCTCGTCGCAGTCAGAGGGGCGTTCGATCTCACTCGTCTCAGCCTTCCTCCACCGCGTCGCAGGCAGAGGGCTCTCAAAATTGTTCACTGGGTTGTTCGGGTAGCTCGGGCACTCAATTTTGCTCACTGGGAAAAAAAATCACTCAATTTTTCATTTTTCTAGCCGTGGATCTCAACCTGTGAGACCAGCCCTCTCACTATGGCGGTTTTACCGGAGTAAGCCGAGCCCAGTGAACGATTTTGAGAGCGTGAGGCTGTCCCTCTGCCTGCAACGCGGTGGAGGAAGGCTGAGACGAGTGAGATCGAACGCCCCTCTGCCTGCGACGAGGCCGGGGGAGGGCGATCTCGCAGCGCACGAAGTGAGCATGAGGCGCGTTCGGTGGTTGCCGGGGAAAGAGCGGAAGAAATCCCCGTGAGTTTTGAAATCGCCGTGAGTTTGCAGGTGGAAGACGAACGGTAGAGAGAAAGAAAAAGGAATAGAAAAAGAAAGAGGCAGCGAGATCGAGGCAATATCCCGAAGTTTGAGGGTCCGACAGTCTGTCTTTAACATCTGTTTTGGACTTAGGCGAATCGGGACGAAACCTCTGCCTCTGTTTTTTCTAAGTGCCAAGTGTAAAGTACCAAGTGCTTGTGCTTCTCTTTCGAACATGTGTGATCCTGATAGAAATAATCCAGGTAAGTTTATTGGACAGTATTCAGTGATAATCAAATAATGTTGAAATGTTTTCGCTTTGCTCGTTTCAGATGTCCAACTAAACTGGGATGCAAAGGATTCGAATGCAAATGCAATGCAATGCATTTTACAACGCGTCTAAGGCGTCGAAGGCAGCTACGCATCAAATTGTGAACGAACCGCTAGTGAAGAGTGAAGAGTGTACGCGAACCGAAAAAAAAGAGAAAATATACCGAAATATACCGACCAAATACGAACTGTTTCATTTTGGCTAGGGCGAATATGGGAGAAAGAAAACGAAAAAAGCGAGGGAACACACAGGTGAGAGACAGGGGGCCGTTCGGTGAGACAATTCAATCCACTGCTCACTCCATGGACCTAACGACGGATCACAGCGATTCCACCATATAAGCTATATTGGAAATAGTGTTCCAAGTAGCGGATCAGAAGTGGATGAGTTGTGGATGAGCTGTGGAATTTGAAGTGAGAAGAGCGAAATTGTTCACTGGGAGCTCTGTGAACCTTACTCGTGGTCCACAGTATGAGAAGCTTGGTAAAAATGTATGGTAGGCCAAGAAACTATATCAATCTTTTGCTAGAGTTCCCCGGGCGCCACACTATGAGAAACTTGGATAAAATGTATGGCAGGCCAAGAAACTATGAATCTTTTGCTAGAGTTCCGTGAGTGACTTTGAGTTGCTTTTGAGCGCCTTTTGTTTACGGGATATTTTCTCGTTTCGGGGGTATTTTTTCAATTTGACAGTTTACGGCAAATTACGGCAAATTTTTATTGCTTTCCAAAAATATGGCTAGTTTTTCGACAGTGGATCAAATTTTGACAAAAATGGCCATAAAAGGAGAAGGAAAGGAAACTGAAAAATCAAAGCATAAACAAACGAACTGTCATTTCACTCACTGGAGCTCACGGAATATCTCGCGCAAAAACTTCAAGTGTGAATGCTAGCTTATCAAAAAACCTGTAGAGAAAACTCATAGTGTGGTCGAGGCGTTCCGTGGGTTATTTTGAGTTACTTTTGAACGCCTTATGTTCATCGGTTATTCTCCCGATTCGGGATTTATAGGGAATGTTCGCTTTAATTTGACAGTTTACGCCAAGTTTTTATTGATCTCCAAAAATACGGGTAGCATTTGACAAAGATGGCGATAGAGAGAAAAGAAAAGCATCATTTGTTTACATCGGTGAACGTAGTTTGATGTAAGCGTCGGTTTCAAGCGGTTGATTTAAATTTTCGCGATTGAAAAGCTCAAGTTTGTGAATTTCACTAATTAGTTCAAATTGGCCTCGGCAAAGGTAAGTGTGAAATGCGGAAAATAATGGTAAGGACAATTTGCTGAAAAAGAAAATTCGTTATTCATGTTATCCGCAGAAAAGAATGGCGAACCATAGTGAAGTTGTTAAATCGGAGCGTGTAGTCAACGAACGCCGACGAGTGGTGTTAAGAGCCGTTTTAAAGGATTATGGAGATGGCCGATAGAGTATTATTATTTTTCTGTTTTCTGTTTTAGTGGACACAAGAACTGATGTTTAAAGTCATCGATGCTGTGAAGGAGGAACCACTGCTGTGGAACCCCAAGCACGTGGACTTTAAACATCGTTCCAAGAAGAATGCAGCATTTGTTCGAGTTGCTGCCCAGCTGCAGCTACCAATAGAAGTAGTGCGCCAAAAATGGGATGTGCTGAAAAACCGCCGAGTGCTAGAAAACCAGCCGGCAAGTGCGATACGATGGTTTGCCTTCGACAGGCTATCGTTTTTGGCTTCTGCTGGAAAGGTTAGCGGAGCCTCGGATATAACGGACATCCCAACAAACAGTGAGGTAACTTTTTTGAACCAATTTTTTGCGTAGTATGGGCAATTAACCAAAATAACGACAATTTACATGATCTCTCCATCCGGTGAAGAAAAATAATCTTTTTTAATTTATTTCTTATTTCACTCACGCTATGTGGCACACTTTGAAGTTCGATCATTTCATTGGAATTTGCATCGTTTCGCCAGGAGCCAAGACAAATTGTGTTGCCTTGAATTCTGTCCATGCTTCCAGCCGGACAGTAATTACTCCTCGATTCATTGTCTCTGCGCAAAAAATTATGCAGAACAATGCAGGCATTTACAACCTGTTTCGCTTTTGCCGGCTGTAATCGTATTGGGCTAGCGAAAACCCTAAACTTTGATGCCAAAATTCCAAAAACATTTTCAATAACGATTCGAGCTCTACACATATCTATATATCTATATAGTTATATCTTGATTGTGATTCGTCTGTTGGATGCCCGGGATAGGGCTTCATCAAATGCTTCGATAAAGCAAATGCTTTATCAGCCACCAGAACGTACGGTGTTAGACTGGATTGTCCTGGTAAAGGCTCGTCCTCAGGGAGACCGGCAGTATTTCTTTCGGTGTTATGATGAATCGTCGTTTGTTTAAAAACACCGCCATCAGAAATTCGACCCTGGGCACCAACATTGGCATATATAATGTTGAAATTAGCGTCTGCTATAACCATCATAACTATGCTGAAGCATTTCTTGTAGTTGTAGTATTCGCTGCAACTATTAATTGGTGCCAAAATTTTCACATGCGTTCCATCCAATGCTCCCAAACAATGCGGGAAGTGCAATTTTCGCTTCAATTCCGCAGCAACAGCTTTCCATTCAAGTTGAGATTTTGGTGTCTAGTTATAAAGAGAAAAAAATTGGATGTTAGTTGATATAAATATATAAAACAATTTCAGAACATGGAATCAGCACACATGCGATCACAAACACCGGCACATGAAACGGCAGCCGGATCGGCACCCACGATAAATGAAACAACTAGGCTAAACAAACGTTCCGACAGGGCAGTTTTGGAAAGGCTCCTGAAGGTAATTGAAGCGGGGATAACGACTTTGAATAGCCCTACATGGTCCAATAACCTTGCGTCGTACGTCTTCCTGGAGTTGCAGCGTGCTTTTTCGTATTTTGCAAGTAGGGGAATGCATTTGCGCACGCCGTGTTGGACTCACCCTCGCTGCCGAGGTCCTACCCACTAAAACCCTCCTTGGTTCTCCATCCTACCCCTTGCGGGACTACCGTAAAGTGGTTTTACTTCGAAAGAGGGGACCAGGGCTTGTCCTCGAGTGTGATTTAACAAAAAAGAGTACTCGTGTGCTGTTTGCCCTCACTCCCGGTCGGCAGGTGCGGTGGGCGCCGCCAGCGTCTGCGCCACCGGCTGCTGTTGCTCTCGTCGCCATTCACCGAGCAGTTTTACTGTGATGGCTGCAACACACGCGCTCACTCCCTCGAACGCTTTCTCGTTCCCACACATGCGTCGGACGATGGACTCCACAGTAAGTGCATCTCCGACCCTATGCTGCATTTGCTCCCGGGCGTCGTCGAACCGAGGGCACTCGAACAGGACATGCTCCGGCGACTCCAGCACGCACTCACATCTCGGGCATTGCGGCGACCGAGCCCTCCCTATTCTATGGAGATACTCCCGGAAGTACCCGCGCCCACTCAGGAATTGGGTTAGGGAGGGGTTGACAGCCCCATGCTTCCCGTGCAGCCAGCATTCGAGGTCTGGGATTAGACGGTACGTCCATCGTCCGTGCACGTCGTTCTCCCATTCCCGTTGCCAGCGCTCTATCGACCGTCGCATTGCCTCGGCGCGTATGCCTGGGGCTCGGCTTTCGTAACACTTGCTGTCTTCCTCGATGAGGATCCGCACGGCAATCAATCCAGCAACCTCGCTCACGGCCGCCAGGGATACAGTGCGGAAGGCACCTGAGATCCGTATCGCAGCCAACCGATGCACTCGATTGAGAGTCCCCAGATTCCGTTTCAATTACAGTAACTCCACCCAGGAAGGACCCGCGTAACGCAGTACCGAGGTGACGAGACTCGCAAGCAACCGTTTTTTTATGCTGCTGAGGCCCCCAGTTCTGCGCATCATACCGGAAAGGGCGTCGAGTGCCCTCAATGCCTTGCTAGAGGCCTGCTCAGCGTGGGTCTTGAAGTTAAGCCTGTCATCTATCATCGCACCGAGATATCGTATCGCTCTCCGGGAACGAATCACGAGGTCATCGATCGTGATCGACGCCTCTTGGACGGCCCGAAAATTGCCGACCACTACCACATCGGTCTTGTGTCGAGCGACAGACAGGTTTAGTCCATTCATCCACGCTTCCACCATTTCAATTGACCGCTCCGCATTCATTTCAACCTCTGTCAGGCTCGGGCCACAGACCGTCAGGACGATATCATCGGCGAAGCCGACAACCAAAGTCCCGACTGGCAGCTTCAGTCGCAGAATCCCGTCATACATCATGTTCCAGAGCGTAGGCCCTAGGACAGATCCCTGGGGAACGCCTGCCGTAAGCTGCACTTCCTGTGGGCCTGAATCGGTATCGTAAAGCAAGACCCGGCCATCAAAATAGCTACCCAGCATACGACACAAGTAATCGGGAACCCTCATACTGTGCAGTGACTGTGCAATAGCCAGCCAGCTAGCGCTGTTAAAGGCATTCCTGACGTCAATCGTGACAACCGCACATAGCCGGTTGCCCCCGCTGTTTTGGCCTTTGACCATGCCAGCGGTATCGACCACCAATCGTACCGCATCGACGGTTGACTTCCCCTTCCGGAAGCCGAACTGCCTACCGGACAAGCCATGTGCGCCTTCCGTGTACTCCCCGTCAACCTATTGAGGATCAACCTTTCCAGGAGCTTGCCCATGGTGTCCAGCAAGCAGATCGGCCTGTAGGACGAAGCATCCCCTGGGTTTTTGCCGGGCTTTGGAAGCAGCACAAGCTTCTGTCGCTTCCATCGGTCCGGAAACACACAATCATCCATGCACTTTTGCAGTGCTTTGCGGAACATGCCAGGACAGGACCGCAGGGCCGCCCTCAAATCGATGTTCGGGACGCCGTCTGGTCCCGGAGCTTTGCCCCGGGGACAGGCGTTGAGCCGCAGATTGCAGCTCTTCGTCCGTGACCATCGCTCGCACCCCATCCCCAGCCGCACCGTACGGCGTATCCGGCCAGATCGTCCGCTCGTGTTGCGGGAACAGCTCGGCCACGATCGCCCGAAGCCGGTCCGGACACTCCTCACTAGGGACACTCGGGCCGCGCAGCTTCGCCATCGCAAGCCTATAGGCACCGCCCCACGGATTCGACTCGTCCTCTTTGAGAAGGCGGTTGTAGTCCTCCTTCTTGCTTGAGGCGATCTTATGCTTCAGCGCCTTTTTAGCAGCTTTAAACGAGTTGTGCTTTTCTTCACGATCGCTCTCACATCTTGCGCGTTGGCATTCCCGCCTGGCGCGTAGGCATTTTCTTCGAAGGTTAGCTATCTATTCGGTCCACCAGTGCACTGGTCTCCGGTTGCCTGCTGTGGCCCTTTTCCTTGGCATTGTCGCATCGCAAGTCTTCACCATTGCTGCCACTAGCTAGTCGGAGCTGAGGGCTTCGTCACGGTCAGCCTTCGTCAGGGCTTCCTTGAACGGCGCCTCATTGAAGCACGCCGTCCTCCACTGCCTACACCGCCCTCGTGGAGGTGCAACTTGCCGAGCGATTTGTTATTGCCCTCTCTCGATGCTGTAGAGCAGACCGAAGTGATCACTATAAGTGAAGTCTTCACTCACTCGCCATTTCATTCCAACACTCAACGAGGGGCTGCAGAACGTCACGTCTATGATCGACTCTCGCCCGTTCTTACTGAAAGTTCTGGTACTGCCTTGGTTTGCGAGTACCAGATCCAGCCGAGCGATGGCCTCCAGCAGCCGGATCCCTCGTCTGTTTGTCATCCTGCTGCCCCAGGTAACGGACCAGGCATTGAAGTCCCCAGCAACGAGGAGCGGGCTTCGACGGTCCAGCGCATCCACCATCTCGTCCAGCATGCGCTCGAACTGGGCAGGAGACCAGCCCGGTGGAGCATAGCAGCTGCACATGTATACTCCCCCGATTTTTGCAACGACGAAGCCGTCATGTGCCACGTCGATCACCTCTTGGATCGGGTAATTCCCCCGCACTAATATCGCTGCCAGGCTCCCCTTGTCGCTCAACCAGTTGCCATCTCCCAGAGGAACACAGTACGGTTCAGCCAACAGCGCGACATCCCTCTTCTTCTCGCCCATGAACTGCAGCAGGAGCTGCTGTGCTGTGCTGCAGTGGTTCAGATTTAGCTGTACTACACTGAACATTTTGCATTCTTTAGCGCTGCACAGCGCAAGCTTCCCGCGTGATGGTCCGCTTCCCCGACCCCTTTGCAGAGTAGGCAATTCGGCCTGTTCTCGCACTCTGCAACCTTATGGCATTCTTTCCCGCACCGTTTGCACAAGGCTGTCCGGTCCGGACCCTGGCACTGCGCCCAACGATGGGCAAACTCCCAGCACTTAAAGCACTGGGTGGGTTGGTCCGCGATTCGCAGGGTGCAGTCATTCCACCCCACCCTAATTCTTCCGGCCTTCACCAATTTTGAGGCATCCGAGCACGACAAAGTTATCTCGGCCAGCACCCTGTAGTGGTGGGACCGGCGCAGTTTTACCACTGGTTCTTCGACCAGCTGGAACTGCTTCCGCAGCTCTGCGGTGATGTCGCTCTCCGTGGTGGACACGTATAGTCCGCGACACTCCACCGTTGCCCTTGGTGTCAGTGCCGCTACCGAGGCTGTGTCCCCGAGCACTTCTTCCACCAACTCCTTGTGGGTCGCGCTTCGTCCTCCGTCTTTGAGCTTGATCAGAAGGCTCCCGTCTTTGGCGTGGCCCATACCCTTCACCATCTTCCCCAATTCTCCGAGCTTTGGATCCTTTTTCAAGGTGTCGGCGATTCGGTTGTAGTCTTCCCTACTCGCTGCCTTTACTACAAGCGCGTCTCCCCTGTGCTCGTGGTGCCATCCTTGGCGAGTCTGCACCTTCCCCTTCCCTCCCGGCACCGGTGCCTTTTTGGGCTTCGGCTTATTCCTCTTGACAACGACAAAGCCGTCGTCGTCGCCTTTACTCTCCACCTCCTTCTTGTTATCATCTTCGCCCTTCTTGTGGTCTTTCGTGGGCGCAACGATGTCCACACATTCCCGTTTTTTTGGGGCGCCATCCACCTCTCCAGGAGTGCTTCTGCGCCTCTTCTCCGCTGGAGTGGCAGTACTAGCAGGCGTTTGCTGGGGCTTTTTCAGCGCCGCAGCATACGATTGCTGTACCTTGGATGGAGTTCCCTCTGTCACCCCATGAGCTGGTCCTCGTCTAGCCCTCTGTAGGGCCTCTACCAGCGATCTAATCAGTTGGGCTGCCATCTCCCGTATGAGCGCCTTACCGCCTGACCTGTTAACAACTACGAGGTCGAACAGTTTTTGGGCTGTCTGCTTGGCCACAGCCATGTAGCGCGCATCGCCTTCCACCGCGATGGCTCCTTCATCCCTAGGGGTCTTGGCCTCTAACACTACCCGGTCCTCGGGTTTCCCCTGAGGCATCGGACAAGGCTTCTCTGTCGCAGCCTGCGACACAGAGCTCTGCCTTGTCTCCCCGCAAGCAGTCTCGCTTAGCGAGCGACACAGGAACGGCTTTGCGCCGGCCGCCTGTGGGTTCGTGACCCCACTGCTCGTCCCCAGTTCGGGCTCGGCGCCTTGCTTCATGCTTGGCCCGAGCCCC
>NW_026684353.1:0-11604 GCF_943735745.2 Anopheles bellator | reverse complement strand
ATTAAAAGGACTTCGAGAACGGACATGAAACTAGGGACATGGAACGTGCGCACTCTGAGAGGAGCTGGGAGCCAGAGGCAAATCGATGAGGCCCTAGCCGCGCTGCAGCTGGATGTCGTTGCACTTCAAGAAATGCGCTGGCTAGGAAGTGGTTTGCAGAAAAGGCGTGGCAGCACATACGATATCCACTACAGCTGCCACGACCGCAACCATATGCTTGGAACCGGCTTCGCCGTGGGTCCACGGCTGAAGCCGGCGGTCATCGATTTTCGCCCGGTTAACGACAGGCTATGCACCTTACGCCTGTCTGGCAGATTCTGCCATATCAGCCTGATAAACGTTCACGCCCCTACCGAAGACAAAACTGAGGAGGAGAAGGACCATTTCTATGGCATCCTCCTTCAGGAACTGGACAGGTGCCCCAGATATGACGTAAAAATCATTCTGGGGGACTTCAACGCTAAGGTCGGTAGGGAGCCGGTGTACCGCCAATACACCGGTCTTCACAGTCTACACAGAGAGAGTAACGATAATGGTTGCAGGTTGATCAACTTTGCATCCGCAAGGAACATGGTGATTGGAAGTACCAAGTTTGCGCGAAAGGACATCCACAAAGCCACGTGGGTGTCCCCGGATGGAGCTACTTCCAATCAAATAGATCACGTATTGATTGATCGGCGGCATCAATCGAATCTGTTAAACGTCAGAACCTTTCGAGGGGCCAACATCGATTCTGATTACTACCTGGTTGGCGCAGTGATCCGATGTAGAATAACTCGCCGAAGTACAACGGGCGAGAATACCACGCAGATTCGATTCAATACGGACTCCCTGAAACAAGAACGGATGCAAGAGTTGTACAAACAGGCCATCAGGGAGTCACTGCAACCACTAAGAGAAGAAGCTACTACGAGCGAGAGATGGAGCGCTCTAAAAACATGCTTAAAGAGCTGTGCCCAAGATGTCTTGAGTACACGTCGTGGTAAGACCAGATCTGGCTGGTTCGACGACGAGTGTAGACTTGTGACGGAACAAAAAAACATCGCGTACAAAACAATGATAGGCAGACGCAGGACGCGGGACAGCGTAAGGGAGTACAAGAATCTCAGGAGAATAGAGAAGCAAGTTCATAAGAAAAAGAAGCGATTGTGGGAAGATCTAAAAATACGTGAACTTCAAGAAAACAGAGTGCGCTACGGACCCACAAGACAATTTTACAAAGCGGTAGCAGGTCACCGAAACAACTTCATACCTAAGGCCTCCTGCTGCCGCGATAAGGTTGGAAATTTGATCAGTAACCAGCCAGAGGTCCTCTCGCGATGGGCCCAGCATTTTGATGAATTACTCAACGACCGATTTACTGAGCAGCCAGAGGCTCCACTGGTGGATACAAATCTGCTCCTGCCACCAAGCATAGAGGAGACCCGAAGGGCCATTTGTCGACTGAGGAGCCACAAAGCACCAGGCACCGACGGGATTGTAGCCGAGCTCATAAAGAATGGAGGAGAGAGAGTAGAACACGAGATTCATCAAATTATAGCTGGGGTGTGGGATAGCGAATCGATGCCTTGTGAATGGAATCTTGGCATCATCTACCCCATACACAAAAAAGGAGACAGACTATTATGCAGCAACTATAGGGGTATTACGGTGCTCAATACCGCCTATAAGATCTTCTCCCTCGTTCTGCAGGAACGGTTAGTCCCATACGCTGACGAGATAGTTGGCAACTATCAGGGAGGATTCAGAAGAGGAAAGTCTACCACTGATCAGATCTTCACCATGCGGCAGATCATGGAAAAGATGATTGAGTTCAGACAGAACACATATCATCTCTGCATCGACTTCAAGGCCGCATACGATAGCATAGCCAGAGTAAAATTGTATGAGACCATGACTAGTTTCGGAATACCGGCAAAACTTACCAGACTTGTTAGAATGACCATGACCAACGTCACAAGCCAGGTGAAGGTGGATGGAAAGCTCTCCAATCCCTTTACTACCACCAAGGGATTGCGCCAAGGGGACGGTCTAGCGTGCCTCCTCTTCAACATCGTACTGGAGCGAGCCATCCGGGACTCGGGAGTGGAGACCTCAGGGACAATCTACTTCAAGTCCAGCCAGATCCTGGCCTATGCTGACGACATAGACATTATAGGTCGGCGGATCTCCGATGTAGCCCAAGCCTACACAGGGATTGAGCAAGCCGCGGAGAACCTTGGCCTGGAAATAAACGAAAGTAAGACCAAGTTCATGATGGCGCCACCGTCAGCAGCCCCACCAACAACATCGGCGAGCATACGTAGGGGTGACGTACTAATAGGTGATCGAAAGTTTGAATTCGTCCCGAACTTCACCTATCTAGGGTCAAAGGTTAGCACTAACAACGACATAACAGAGGAGATTCGCGCAAGGGTGCTAGCAGCCAACAGGTCTTTCTACAGTCTGAGGAAGTTATTTCGCTCACATCTCGTGTCGCGACGGTCGAAGCTGGGGTTATATAGAACCTTCGTAATCCCAGTACTCACATACGCATCTGAGACATGGACACTATCAAAAACTGACGAAACCCTCTTAGCCGCGTCCGAGAGGAAGATGCTCAGATTGATATTTGTCCCCGTATGTGAGGAGGGACAATGGAGGAGCCGCTACAACAGCGAGCTGTACGCAATGTACGACGACCTCACTGTCGTGCAGCGTGTGCATCTCGCCAGGCTCCGGTGGGCTGGTCACGTCATGAGAATGGCGGACGACGAACCAGCCCGTAAAGTCTTCTTAGGCCGTCCAGAAGGACAGAGGGGGCGTGGTAGGCCCCGTGTGAGATGGAGAGATTGTGTTGACCGGGACGCAACAGTGGCCGGCATTCCAATGTGGTGGACGAAGGCTCTCGACCGCCAGCGGTGGAAAGCTTCCTTGGAGCAGGTAAAGACCGCTCGGCGGTTGTAACCGGATTAAGTAAGTAAGTAAGTAGAGTACAAACCAGCCACCTGGCTACATCGTTCTATCGACCTATCGACCTATCGACCGTAACTATCGACCAGCAAGTAACCTCTACAGGGGTACCAGCTGCCTTGATTAAGCTTCTACGAAGCTACTTATCAAACAGGGAGCTATGGTACGATACAGATGATGGTGTAGCGAAGTGGGAAGTTGTGCGGCGGGTGTCCCACAGGGCTCGATCCTTGGACCGACCCTGTGGAACGTCATGTATGACGGCCTGCTGGCGATTCCATGTTCCCCAGGCACCTCCATCACCGCATATGCTGATGATCTCCTTATTACAGCACTAGGCAAGCCAAACTGTTTAAAGAGCCATGTTTTTAAAAGGAAAAAAGGAATGTGCGGGTGGGGAGGTGGCCACTAATTTAATGGCGGACGAGTGGCGAACACACTGTTGCCGAGCGGTTGAGTTCTCGAGTGGCGGCGGCAAACAATGAATATGCTAATGCATTTTACTTTCCCCCTAAAAGGGGGCCACCCGGGGCGGGCGACGGATGGGATGGGATGTCCGAGGGGATGCAGGTTATTTGGGGTTGGTACGGTACTCCGGAAACCGCTGATTGACTGGCCATATGCCGACAAGTGTGTGTGGGTGCGCATGTGTATGTGGAAAATGGGTGGAAAACAATAGTTTTTCTTGCACCTGGAACCATGCACTACACGAGAGCGGCGATCGTGGTCAGGGGTAGGGGGGTGGAAGGTGAATGGAAAACCTTCTAAAAAGCCACCCACCCACCTCTTGGCCACCCATCCCTCGGCCACCCAGTCCTCCAGAGGACTCCCGTAGCCAGCCTTATAAAGGATGTGGCCGGCTACGTCATCGCCATTCGCAGTCATTCACATCCGGTTCGCGCCATTGTCTTCACCGATGCACAGACACACACAGCACGAGAAGGGTACTACGCTAACCGCCACCCACCACCCACCACCCACCACCCGGGGCCTCTCTTCCCTGGGGCAGCTATGCAAATGAGAACCTCTCCAGCGGCGATCTGGGGACCGGAAGTGAGTTGTCTGCACTGCAATTGTGTGCGTGGGTGCGTGCGTCTCCGTTTTTGTGGATGGTCATTGATCCTGAAGGACAGCTCAATACACATCAATCTTTTCACCCGCCCCATCGTCTCCCACAAGCGACGCACAGAGCCCCGGCAGTTTCTGGTGTGACCGCGTTCCGCGCACGGGGGCCAGGTGTCGGTGGCCCGGTCGATAGCACTACCCTTCCCCCATGCACACCAATCGGCTCGCCCGGTTCCCGGTTTCCACGAGCCTCTCCCACCGTTTGTTTAGCTTCCCGGCGAAGAACGAAATTGTCCAAAATATTTTTGAGTTTTTGTTTTTTTGTCTTCTTTTTTTCTGTGTGGTCTGTACATGGCACACACCCCCGCAACATTCCCCCCAACCGGCCACCCTTCCCAGGAAGGGGTTGCCGCGGCAGTGGCGGAAAAAAATAAAAAAAGCAACCGTTCAAAGCATTTCGCTTTTATTGTTGAGAGTTCCACCCCGATTCCCGTGCTCATCCCCCTCTGAATGGCCGGAGGGGGTTGTGGGGCCCGATGAGGAGGTGGGGATGGGTGCTGTGGGTGTCACGGCGCTTTAATTAAATTCCATTTCCCGGTGGCGCGACCGAAACTCGCCCAGGTACCAGCCCAGCCACTAGCCCAGTCCAGCCCAGCAGCCTTCTATTGCTTTTTTCCCCGTTTATAAGTGTGTGTGTGTGTGTGTGTGGCTCTCGCACGGAAAATTATGGATCTCGGCGGCCATCGTGCGGCATTCCGCACGACGACGAGCCGGTTAAAAACGGAAACGCCGAACGTTCGAGAGCTCGGTCTAATTAAACAATTCCCAGTTTTTGGGGCCGCCGCCATTACCGAATTCAAATTTCATTCCACCCCGCGCACTACGCGCACTACAATCAGCCCCCCGTCCCGTCCCGTCCTGGTAAAGAAAAAACAACAAAAAACACAACCAACAACAAGTTCCGAAACGATTCTAGGGCTCCCCCCGAACCCGGAAGCGGGGGGCTGGGGGGGTTGGGGACCTACCCGGTTGAGCATCTAATGAACCGGAGGGCGCAACCGGAACCTGCGCGACCAAAGACCACGATCTCATACCTTGCTCTCTATTATCCTAAATTAGGCGGTCGGGCCAAGGGCAGCTTCCTTCCGGAACGCCGCCCGTGTCAGCGTCTCACGAAACCCCCATGAAGCAGTAGTTGGGAAGGAGTGGGTGCGGGGGATGGGCCAAACCAAACAACAACAACAGAAAAAAAAAAGCTGTTAAAAAGCGACCGGAGACACCGCCACACCAGGCCGGCCAATGGCAGGCCGATTGACGATAAATAGCGTGAATTGTGTTTTGAATTTTATTAAAGTTTGCCAATTGGTAAATGGTGGGGAGGGGGGGGGGCGATGCGGGGGGAGTTACGCGAGGAAATTCCTGCCCGGGTGGAAGGAAAGGTCGTGTGTCCGCTCATTAAATTTTATACGACGGTCCTTTAATTAGACCGGTCCCGTTCCCGGTCGGCAAAAAAGAAGAAAAGAACGAGTTCCAAAACGAGCACGGCGAGTGGGAGAGAGGCCGCTACGGGGAAAGTGGAGAGGCGAGGGAGGGGGATAAAACAAGTTAAATTGTCGCATCCTCGAAGCACCCGAACGACGCGCGGCGCAACAAATGGACCCAAGTCGAGAGAGATCGGCGTAGGTGGCGATTCTGATCAAAGCGAGAGCGAGAGAGCGCGAGACCAGGACTCACGAATCGGTTAATGAGCCCCCGGAGTCCGGTGGAAGGCCGAGGTGGACCGACCGAACCGTTCGTAACCAGCCGGCCACCGGCTAATGGGATGAGTCCGGGAAGAAGTCCGACCCGGTGTCCAGCGTGTATCGGTGCAGCGCGCATTTGTTTCGAATTAATATTTCACATCATATTCGGTGGCTGCTCTACACAGGAGTACGCAGGAACAGACGACCGACCGACCAGAATCTGCCTGCCAGATTTTCCCACACCGGACCCGGCGATTTCCCGGGCGAGGCACCAAACTGCTGGTGACATTTGATCCACTTTCGCCCGGACCAACTGTAGGACGTCATCTCCAGTGCATCTTGCTGGTCGACAGGTCTCGTCAGGAGGTCACGAGAAATAAAACCTGCTCTCGTCTGTCTGCGTCGCGAGCCTGCCGAGGCGGTAGGCCGTGGTAATATACTGACAGTTTCAAGATGGCTTCGACCAGTAGTGCTTCGAGAGTTACGCGTCCAGGTCCAGGCGCAGCGGCACGTAACTGTTTCGATGTGTCAACCCGCCCCCCGGCCGTGCGGAGCGAAATCAAAACCAAACAAACCCGACCGGAGCGAGGGGAACGCTGCTGGTCTGCTGGTTTCTGTCCCGGAATTTTATGGGCCACATTCTGTGGACACTTGCCGCTGGACAGCACAGCGAACTACCCAACTTTTACCAGCACGGTTCGCGCTCGCGCTTGTTGCCATAGCTATCAGAGAGTCCACTCGCCGGCTCGGACCAACCTCGACCGGCTTGCGGAATCCCAGCGAGGGCAATCCAATCAAAGCAATGGGGGGCAACAGCAGGCGGTGGGACACCAGACCACCTGCTGCAGCCCGAACGACGTGCTACCAGGATAAGTCAAAGACCAACCCCAGAGTTGAGTGGTCTACGTCTCGGGAGCCTAGTTTCAGAACGTTCGCTGGACGCATCGTCCCGGAAGCTCCCAACTGCTGGGGCGTTCAATAAGTTTACCTCGATAGCAAGAGGGTGCTGCTACGATTCTTTTTTTTTTTGTTATATTGGTACACTTTTTTATGAACGAATGTGAACTTTCATTTCAATCTGTCAATTCATTCTTTGCTTACATGCCTTTTAGTATCGGCGTGTCTTAATATTTTTTTACAATGGAAAAAATCAAGTATCGTGCAGTGACAGAATATTTATTTTTCAAAGGTTTACAAGCAACGAAAAATTATGAACGAATGTAGGAAGTGTATAAGGAGGTTAAAAGACGGGGTTTCTGAGTTTAAACGTGGTCGTACTAGCATTCAAGGCGTTCCACGTCAAAAACGTAATAAAACAGACACAGCGCGTGAAATCGCAGAAAGTTACGGTACATCGTATTGGAAAATCGTCGAATCACTCAAAGAGATGCCGCATTCGCTAAAAACAAATTCGAATGCATCTTTCTTGATAACATTTAAGGCGCTTTTGATAGGATAAAGTGGATTCTGTGCATCGAATCATCACTGTGGATGAGACTTGGGTCTGTCACCCAAGGGGGTCTCCTGAATCAAAATAAGAGGCTAAAGAGTGGCGTGAACCTTTTTCTTCGGTTCTGAAACGAGTTGCCAAAAAAGATGTTAGCATCAGTTTTGTGGGATGCGAATGGAATTTTGTTACCAGATTTCTTGCAAACTGATAAAACAAACAATTTCGATTATTGTCGTAACCTTTAAGACCTACTGCAAGTGAAAATTCGTGAAAAAAGACCCGGTTTCAAGAAGAAAAACATCCTCTTTCATCAGGGCATTGCCAGCCTGTCACAATTTTGCATTTTGAAAATGGCAAAAATCCATGAATTAAAGTTCGAATTGTTTGAGTATCCAACGTATTCACTAGATTTGGCCCCTGACGACTTCCAGCTGTTTTCAAACTAAAAAAAATCATTCGTGAAAAGCGTTTTCATCAACTGATGACGTCATCATGTGCACGCGTTCTGGAGGCACTCCAGTTTTTCGCTTCAGGGATGGAATTGTTGAAAATTGCGTACCAAAATGTAGACGTTCCGGCAGCACTGCCAGACGGCAGCACTGCCTATAGCAGAGCTCGCGCTCTTTTTCTCCATTCTTTGTATGAACAGTCAGTCGCGTTCAAACTCTCACCAGTTGTAGACAGAATAAAGCACTTTATCAATTCCTACCACGCGGAACCCGACTACCGCCTTTTTTCAACCGGAATACTTAAATTGCAGCCTCGTAGGATCAAGTACATTGATGTTCACGGAGGCTATACTGTGGAACAAAATGAATTTCAACCCATAAAAGCTGTTTTTCTTATTGAGACAAAGAACTTTTTGAACAGCCTAGCATCATCCCCGGGGCCGATGTTTCACATTTAGAAACGGTAGTTAGTACCCCTTGCTAGTGCCCGGAAGCGGCGCCGACCTGCCTACCTGCCTTGCTCTCCGACTCGACGTGCACCTTGTCCACGGGTAACCGCAGGCACCGGGAGTCCTGTGTCGTGATAAAATATTTAGTTCCACTTCTACTTCGCCACTCGGGGAAGCTGGAAGCTGGCGCAAGTGTGTGTTGTGATAACTTTTGCGAGTTAATTTGATGAATTGAGATAAGTTTCCAGTTATCCCGCGTGTGTCGTCCCCATTCCGCCCTGCCCTGTCTGTCACACATTCAGAGCCAGCAACCTGTGGCGCGTGTGTGTGTGTGTATGTGTGTGTGTGTGGGACGGGACGAGAGACAAAAATGCTTTAATTTGATTAATTTGCTTGCGGGCAGAGCACAATTAAGTAATTGAGCAGAAACCATACCTTGGCCCGGCTACCGGACCACGGCAGCCCTCACCTCGGGCAACGGGCTGTGGAGTGGATGCGGAGGGGCAGGGGGAAGGAGGGACGTGGATGTGTGGTTTTATATTTGACCATACCACGGCGAGTGAGCGGAACGTACGCCTAATTTTGGAAACCCTGCCGACAGGGATGCTGGCTGCTCTGCGTCCAGTGTCCCTTTTTTTCTCGTGTGGGAAAACCCTTACGTGGACTGACTGACTGACTGGATCTGGAAACACCTCGCGGGCAGATGGCGATGGAGAGCCTTGCCTCCTAGGGACGGGTTTTGGACCTGGACCAAAGTGACCAAGTGCCGATTGGATTGAATGAATTGAAGCGACACCGGGCGATTTTTGTGGAGCTATAGGCGACACCCTTGACTTGACCTTTCCGCTGGACGAGCCCGCTCAGGCCTCCCGTTCCGGGCAACCGGCAGACCCTGTGGTCCTGCAACAAAGTCCAGCGACCAAAACATCTTTCATAATTGCGAAATAGTTGGAGTTCATGGCGGCAGGCTAGCTGTAGGGGTGTCGGAGAGAGAGAGCGGAAACACTTGGTGTACCTCACCTACCGCACATCCCAACCTTGGCAGGAACATGGCCGCGGAACACCGGAACGTCTTGTGGCGCGAGCACGCTTACACTGTAATGTACAGGTGCAGCTAAATCAAACATCTACCATGCGCCCGATCGTGCTCTGTTGGCCCGACGACGCTTCTCACTCTTTGTTATGATGTTGACTCTTTCTTTCTCTCGCTCTCTCGCTCACTCGGATCTGCAAACCGAGAAACAAAGAGGCTCGTGCTGCATCCTGTCGAGTGGAAGCGGCAAGTGGACCACCGTCGAACGTCGGCCACACACGTTCGCAAAGTGGAGGAAGCAACATTTTAAAATGGAACGCTCACCAGGGAAGTACTTCGGGACATCGATAGGTCTCATCATCGACTCGCCTCGTCCTTGTCCGCTGTGTTCGAACATCCGGCCCCGGGCCGAGCCGGGCCGTGTGGGATGGGGGGGGGGGGGGGGGGGCCCCATCAACGAGTCCGGCGCCCGAGTCCTTGAGCGAGGAGATTTACCACCGAGGGCACGGAGACAGATGAGCGCACACCAACAACTGACGAAGGTCCTGGCAGGGAGAGCTATCCGGCAAAAATTTAATGTGCCGCCCACCGAGGTCCTTCCAGTGGCCGTCCGTGGCCGGCCGGATGTCCAGAGTGAGATGCTTCGTGTTCGTCTCCTGGTCCGCCTGGCCGCCCGGTTCGCCGGCCGTGGACTCTGCTCCGAGTACGGGAACCCAGAACATGTACGGAACAAAGAAGCCCACCCACCAGTGAGATCACCGGGCATCGGGAGAAAGAGAATTCCAGGCTGTGGTTGCCTGGCCTTTTTTGTTTCCGCGCCTCAATCGCCCCCGCCCGTCAGCCCACCTAACCCGGAAGCCGCCGTCATAACGGAACGACGCTGAAGTCTGAAGGATGTTCGTCCGTGCAATTGCGCGTCCTCATAAACATTACCGGCCAGAGCATATTTTACATAAACCGGCACGCGGTGGAGGCTGGAGAAATCGGGTAATGTAAAACATCAGTCATCGTCGTCGTCCTCGTCGTCGTCCTCGTCGTTGTTGTTGTCGAGGTTGCTCGTTTAGATTTGATTTTTTCCTGTCCTGTTTCCTTTTCCTGTTCCTTCCGCTGTGTTCGTTTGTGTTCGGTTCGGCGTTTCATGCATTCTGGCTCTCACTCGACTCACCACCCGCGGCCCGGCGTTGGCGTTTTTGCGAATCCACTTATGCTAACCAGGAACCAGCAAACACACACACACCCACGCACACGACACGCCGTCGATGATGGGCCCACCACCGATAGGTAGAGAGAGCAAGAGAGAGCCAGAAATGGGGAAATTAATATTGACTCTGAAGCCGGGAAATCCTTGAATAAATTATGTAAATTCAAAAGGATGCCAACACTGCCAGTCGTCTTCGACTTGTTTGGCGGTGGAACTGCCCGCGCCACGCCATTTTCGGGTGGTGTGTGTCCTTATCACAGCCCTTTCACGGTGCCGGGCTTCAAATGGCGCATCAGTTGGTGACGCCAACAGACAGACACGCGCGGGCGCTACCAGCGGTCAACGGACCGGTGCCAGTTCCGGTGCCGGTGCGGTCATGCTCATCAATCAGTCTCGCCCGTCGGGGGAGCCACCAAACGAGGTAATCGTCGGCTACCTTTTGGGTCGAATCGGGTGGCAACATCGCCCAAAATCGCTCAACGCCCCATCAATCTAGTGCTAGGTACGTTACGGTCAGCTTTATTGTCTGATACTTGGGCCACCTGACAGGCTACGGTGGACTTCAAATTACTGATGGCTAATGGCCGTGGCACGCAATAGACAGTGGTCATACCCGTTAGCAATTGTTGGGACACTCGGTTTGATGTACACGTACAACTTGGGCAAGCTGCTCGAGATGATTGTTATAAAAACAAAAACCAAACTCGAACAGCGATCTCTCACCGGGGTCACCGAGCCGCACGCAATCCCTAACGCTGCTGTGACTCCGTCTTCCATGGCAAGTTTACTAGACAGGTTTGGTCGGAAGCAATACAGAGCATCCTCAAACGTACGGTGAGTTTGTGCTATTTGCTTTCGCCTCATCAGCAATGGTGGAGCCGGTTCACGGTATTCTAACGGTCATCGATCTACCAACTCCTCTGCGGAACTCGTCTATAACCTCGTCTATCGAGTTATTTGAGAAACTTCGACGATCAGCGGTGTAAAACAATCGCAGTAATCTGCCATCATCCAACACTGGATTTGATTGCCCGAATCGTTTTTCGTGTAAGATTTGGAAGGCAGCAAAACTTTTTTGTAAAAGTGACAGAATCAAGATGGTCGGGCTCAGTAGCCTGTGCCTATGAGTTTGCCAATCATCTCCAGCGAATGGGCTTACAGCATTGAAATCAGCATTTGCCTGCAGCGAGAGTATTGGAGGATTCGCAGCTGTCTGAACCATTGTTATGTATGCAAGATATACATCTGCACATTGAAAAATAG
>NW_026684352.1:7594-12154 GCF_943735745.2 Anopheles bellator | reverse complement strand
AAATGTTCTGAGTACGTATGTCGTCAAAAATGTCAAACTTTACGATGAAACCATCAGATGGACTCACATGACATCAGTGTTGCCAATTCCCGAAATATAAATAGTGACCTTCGTATTTCAAGTAACGAATCGTAGGGGAAAGGCTACCGATTATTAAAACATCAAAATTTTCAATCATTTTTACTGGGTGACCCTATTTTCTTGAATAATCCATAATGAGGCTATAATTTTGAAACATTCGTTTTATCGTTTTGGGGCTCCCAAAGTCAACATAATTTTTATTTCGGAAAACCAAACAATGGATATTATTTCTTTTGCCAAACTAATTGATTCCTTATCAACGAAAAATAGGTTCAGCGTTTTATGAGGCTATCATTATGATAAGCAGTGTAGAACCTCCAACTAGAACGTTCAACGGTTCCATAGAGCGATTTAGCAAAGGACGATATACTCATTCCCGTTAGGTCCGTATTCGCTGTCGACCGAAGGACGGTGTTGCATGTTTCACGTACGTCATCAACAGAAGTCTAGCAACCTTGTCTCCAGCAAGTAAGTGAGTGCCGCCCGAGCTGCGGAATGCGGACGCAATTTATCAGCTAGACGTACGGACAACGATGGTGGCTGTGCTGAAACGTTTGCTCCAAGTACTTCCGCAGCCGAACTCTCAACGCCGAAGTGGCTTTAGGCTCTAAAGGAGCCACCGCTCGTCCCTTAGGACCCTTCGGGGGACCACGTCACCAACCCAATCGGGATGCCCAATCTCGGGCGAGTCCACGGGCCGGACTCGGTGCGTGATGTGGCGTGCCTCGGAAGCCCACGGGCTACAAGGACGAAAGGCGAACCATTCGAGAAATCGCGTCCCCTGGAATGGAACGGAACACGGTGGGGTCCCATAATCGAAGGACCCGAGGGGAGCTTCCCAAATGTCAATACCTCGAAGCGCTCTGTGGCGTGTGCTCTCGGCCCCGGCTTCCCGGCAGGTCCTTGCATCAATTGGGAACATATAAATTTTTATAATTTATCTCTGCCGGCGGTGTGGGGGCTGCGCTACACTCATCATACGCACTGCCACTGCCCACTCCTCCCTTCCCCTCCCCCGCTGCCTTCCCCGTATCGAGGCGTGCGGTCGAGCGGAAGACATTCGAGCGGAAGGCTTCAAGGAGCGCTTGCCTGCAGCTGGCAGGTGGGGGGAAGAAAAGTTCGCCAAGTTTGCCGCACGAGCGCCGGCAGCCAGCGCCTTCGGGTGAAAAATGGCCCCAGCATCACTCACCGCCCCCCGTACCCCTTTCGAGACCAACCCTCCCGAAGTCCTGACCGGGACTTTGGCTGCTGGGGCTCCGGGCATCAGAATACGGTCCACCTAATCCAGGCACGCGCGCGCGCCTCGCCCTCGGCGGCTGTGACTTGACCGCCCCCTACCCGCCCCCTCCCCCACCACCCCGGAACCACCCGGGCGAGTGAGCGAGCTCCTCGCGCGGAAGAGTCGGAACATTTTAATAAATGAGATTATAAATAAATAACGAAAATGAAAACGCAACCCCCTGTGCACCACGGTCCGGAAAATGACACCCCCACCGACGACCGGAAGTCTATTGTGTGGTTCGCCTAACCGAGGGCTAGCCGCAAGCCGCAACAAGAGCCCTGGCGAGATGGCCCTGGCCTAGTTGTGGGTTGCAGCTTTCGGGCGAGGAGTTCGGGGCGTCAAGCATCCTGGGGTATCGCGGGGAGGCGGAAACGGAACTCGGCAATCGGAAACCGAACCGGGGTTCGTAAGCGACCCGCACATACGGTCCAGCACCAGGACCAAGCGATGGGGCCCCTCAAGTAATGAGTGATCCTTATCTGGGTGACTCGTTGTCCTGCACGGATTTCGACAGCCAGCCAGGCATTTACGGTGGCGATGAATCCGGGCAAAGATCCAGATATGGGCATTCTTCCGAAGACGCCCTGGAGTCCGAGTTACTCACCAAACCTTGTTGGCCAGTGTTTGCTATAAAAAGTCTAGCAAAGAAAGCCTGAAGGACTTACTAGTCGTCTGGTGCACCTAATTGGAGAATTAACGAACTAGCCTAGCCCGGCTAGCTGGACCGGCCGGAACCATCCGCAGTGATTCTTCGTGATTAGCTCAGCTACTGGTCTGGTGTCGCTGTGCCTTCCCCACACTATCCACAGGATCTCGGCCGGAGGGACATACGATGTGGATTTAAAAACTAATTAAATCACAGCCCCAACACATACGTTACGGTGGCTTACCGTGGTGGTGACCGCGTCACGCCACCCGGAGCCCGGACCAGGCTCATAACCTGGCAATCAAATCGGACTGCACGCGGGGTGTGGGGAGCTCAAGGATAGGCCCCCGCAAGGGGCAGCATCCAGCGCAGTGGCACTGAACCGGAGCGGGGCAGCAAAATGAAATTGAATAAAACATTACTACACCGGAGGACCGAAGGACCTTGTGGTGAACGGTGCGAAATGACTGTATTGGTGTGATAAATCCGAGATCGCTTCCGGTTCCGGTTCCTGTCGTTGTCGGCGACCTGAGCCGACCAGCAAGACGTTGCACCCGAGCTAGGATGCGGTGCCGGTGCCGGTGGGGGTGGGGGTTGAGAGGGTGTTGGGTGCGATCAAAATAAAAACTAACAAACTCCCCGGGGCAACTAACATCAAGTAACTGCTAATTATGGTGGGGTTTGACCCAGAACCGGAACGGCCGGAACATCCCCGCCGCTGCCGCTAGGCGCTCCTGTGGGTGGGTTTGGTGGGCGTGCAAAAACTTTGACATCAACACATCACCTACCGCACCGTCACCCCGACGGGCCGACCAAAGTCCCGAAAGCCCCCCCGCGTTAATCCGGAACCATTGTGCACTTGTTGGCGCGGTTTTCTCACCATTTTCCGGTTTTCGGTGTGTGTGTGTGTGGGGGGTGGGAGGGGGGGTTTGGGCACCCAGAAGCCAGAATCCAGGTGCGCCCTCCTTAACGTTGCCGAAGCAGAAAGAACAACACTTCGCGACTCACGCCAACAGGAGCTCCGGCAAGGAGCTTGTAAAATGTGGTATTACACAACCGAACGAAAGGACGGGGCAGGCAGGCAGGCAGGCGGGCAGGCAGCCAACCGTGGCCGCCGCTATAATTGGTTCGGTACTTTCAATTCAAGCGTCACGGGCAGATTATGGATTGGGTTTGATAGGCGCGCCGTACTCGGAACTCCCGACGGCAGACCGATTCGCCGGACCAAAAGTGCCGTTTCACGCCGCTATCTAATCACTGTGCGCCAATTCGGGGCCAATCTACCTGGTGGCTCTACCTCTACGACTCCCCCGTCAGCCAACTGACCGCCCTCCCCTTTTTGGGGATATTTTAATCGAAATCATCTCTCGTCCGCTGGTCACTCGTCCAACTGCCCTGGAACTGAACAGCGCTCTAGTGTCGCCTGTTCCAGTGCTTTACCAGGACATGAGATCCGGGCTGTTAAAAAGAGCTGGCTCTGTCTGCTGATTTGGATAAAAATGTTTTGGTTTACAACCCATCTTTGAAAGGGTTAGACCATGTCAACTTTTGTTCCTTAAAATGTCGTTTTGCGGGAATTATTATTTTTCTGCTACCAAACGCTATCGCATCAAATGCTTTTGGGGACTTGTTTTTAGAGGATCCTTGTGCTTTCAGAGGTTTACAAAATTTCAAAATGGTTATTTAAAAACGACCAAAATACTGTTCTCTAGTATTCCGAATGGAGACGCCTGGTGGGGCATAATGGCCAACAATCTTGGCGTCTCCATACTTTAAATAAAATAGAATTTTTCATTTCACTGTTATAAGCAGTTCATTTCGTTGAAAAATAGATTCTATAGTTTTGGACCTGGTACTGGAGTAACGGCACCGATCGGGGACCTCCTCCCGAAAGTAACCACATATCACCGGATCTTGTAAGTCTTCCAGCCACTAAGTCCATATCTTCACAATTGTAGGCCAAAAAAGTGGTTATTATCCCGATCCGGATTTAACGGTCTCTCTCTTCAATCGATTTGCGGGCTTTTCCCAGATGCGACCATTTCGCGTTTATCGTTTTCGGCGTAAACTTCAGTACTTTTAGCACGTTCTGTTCTGTCTTACATACGAGGGGCTGATCCAAAAATGTTCGCTACATTTGAATTTCCGCCGGTTACGTATAACCGATTTTCGATTTTTTTTTGTGGCGTTAGGTGGCATGTGTGGCTACACATGTCCGTGAGTTATGGTGTTAAAGTTCGGTCCATTTTTGACAACTGTTTTGCTTGGACAAGAGTGCGAGGCTTATCGTCGATTTTTGTCTCTTCCGAGTTGTTGCCGAAAGATAGAACGGTCAAAAAACGAATATTACCTGCAAGTTTTGCGCGATTCGCTCGAAGCAATCCATTACAAATGCCCGGATTTGTGGGAAACCCAACATTGGCTATCGTGCCCCCTGCTCAAACATCGTTGTTTCTGCCCGAAGTTGTAGCCTAAACAACACTCTAGTGATGCCAACGCTACTTTACGAAGGTCACTATTTATATTTCGGGAATTGGCAACACTGATGTCA
>NW_026684352.1:0-2500 GCF_943735745.2 Anopheles bellator | reverse complement strand
TCCCAGGAAAAAAGGATATTCGGCCCGGAAGCCACAGACCGCCAGGGAAGCAAATCACGCAGCCATTCGGTCGGGGGGGGTGGTCAATTGCAGGATCCCAGGGGACGGCCTCCTGGTCTCTCCCGGCCATTGTGTAAATATGAACCAATCAGGTCCCCCCCCCTCACTGCCGTGGTGGTGTGTGAAATCAATATTTTCCGCCCACGGCGGAAGTCCTGAAGTGTGTGCGCGCTGCAATCGATAATCTCGGTTCGCGCGTTCCGGTCAGTTCGCAGCCCCCCTTTCCGCCGCCGCCTACACCACCCCCATGAGGGAGGGACATGAGGTGGGAGTTTCTTAGAAATCTATAAATACGCTGTGCGCTGTGCGATGCAGTCGGGCGGCCGGTGGAGCCTGTCGGAGGGTGGGGACGGGCGGCTATGTTGCAACATTAAAGCGGTCAAGCGGAGTGAAGGAGGGACGACTCAGTGCTGCGGGGGAAGGTACATCAACGGTGATCATCAACGGCACGGGGTCGCGGGCGTTTTTTTTTCCGCTGCTTGCACCAGTGGGGTGGGATGCGGGGTGTGGGGGTGGTGTGGGGGAAAAAGGAGACGGTTTGCGTTACGCGGCGACGAAGCGGAGCCACGGCTCCCGGCTCCCGGGTCCGGCTCGTTCGTTTGACGGCAAATGACTCCATTCGACGATTACTCCCTGTCGAGGACGCCAGGACTATCGAGGACGCGACGGTCACCGCTTTCGCTCGCCAACCAACCAATCGGCTGCTTGTGCGTCAGTGTTAGTTACCCCTCGGACGTGTATCCGATCGGTTCCGGTCGATCCGGGCGATCAAATATTTATCCTCCAGCAGCAGCAGCACATCGGCAGCCAAACGGTTCCGGTGAAAGCTTTCATTCGTCGGCGGACGTCATCGAATGTCAGTTGAACGTCAAATCTGTATCGTCCCCTTCGATCGACCATTGCCATCGACCCCAACCGATGGCGTTCAGCTGAGGTTTCAATGCGAACCTTGTCTGAGCTTTTATGGCAAAGAGGAATCGGATGAAATCCTCAAAAATGTCGAGTTTTCGGTCCTTCAAGGACGACGACTTCTTGCATCAGGTTCAAGTAACTTTCTCGTAACAATCTCGTTTTTCAAGTTGCTATTGCCAACATGTAGCAAACTTTCAGCTATCTGGTTTGATTTTCCTGCATCTTTCAGCTCAAAGCATCAGCATTTCTCAAACTACACTACTTTTCATAATGATAGCCTCGCCCGTTTTTTGTTTTCCAGGCTGAGACTAAGATAAAACGCTGAGCCAATTTTTCGTAGATAAGGAATCAATCAGTTTGGCAAAGGAAATAAGATCCATTGTTTGGTTTTCGGAAATAAAAATTATGTTCACTTCGGGAGCCAAAAAAACGATAAAACGGATGTTTCAAAATAATAGCCACACGTGTAAAAGTCAGTCCTAGTCCAGTCCTACTAACAGTCAAGTAAATGAGTTTTTTATTTTATATTTCCTGTAGTCAATTAGCCATTTTGATCAACAATGAGTCGAGGAACCCAATTAGGTGAAGGCGAAAAAGGGAAAATTGAAGTGTACCATAGTGTGGGGAAGTCAAATCGTGAAAAAGCCTCATTGCTAAGACGATTTCCAAAGGTTGTCAATAATTACTTGAAAGATTCATCGGAATATGGCACTCGGGAGTCATCTGGACGTCTGGACCCTCGAGATGAACGAAGAGTAGTTAAAACTGCGTCTAACACTACGAAAAGTTGTCGGCGTATTAAGAATGAATTGCACATGAATGTTAGCTATGCTACAACTGGAACTCTTCTGGAGAACTCTTATTTCCTCTGTAAGCATTGTCAGAGAATCAATGAGAAAAATTCCAGCAATGAATGAATGGAATTATGTAAGCTATACATGAGTATACATACATGATACAATGAGTTTTCCAATATTTGCGTATTTTTTAAAGTTCAGGTCGTTTGGAGTGACAAAAAGAAATTCAATCTCGGTGGGTTAGATGGGTTTTTACCAGTGCTGGCGAGATTTGAGACGGTGTGGGATGTGTTTAGCAGCCAAGCTAAATGTAATTTTACAATAATTTCTTCACGAATGAACAGTGAAGGGTATATAGCAATTCTAGAGAGTAATTTGAAGCCATACCTGCATCATTTCAACCACCAGCAGCTAATTTTCCAACAGGATAATGAAACTGTCCATGCAAGCAGGGCAACAAAAACTTACTTGGAACATTTGGGAGTAAATTTAATGACCCGGCCGGCTGTTTCTCCAGATCTCAACCCTATTGAGAATGTTTGGGGAATTCCAGTTCGACAAATCGAATGCGAATTGCAAGCAGTACGAAAACATACAGATGCTTGAAGTGGCGATTAGAAATGCTTGGCGTTCCCTGTCGATGAACGTGCTAAAGAACCTATCCGAGAGTATGCCAAAAGTAAGTATACGAGGGTCACTATTTATATTTCGGGAATAGGAACAAAAACAAA
>NW_026684351.1:0-11671 GCF_943735745.2 Anopheles bellator | reverse complement strand
ACGTCTCTCGGAAAGGCCAGGGTTTTAAACGCCCTGGTACCCTGATTAACAACGGGTATTAGAATTAAAATTATAGTTAGAAAGAGACGAATGTTGGGCTTCTATAATACAAAAGAAAAACAAAAATCACTCTGACATGGATGACAAAGCCATTGACCATTCTCTAAGTGAACGGCAAAATGAACCACAGTGGAGAAAAGGGAAAGAAAAATGGTCTCTCTCTTTCTCTCTCTCTCTCTCTTTCTCTCTCTCTCTCTCTCTCTCTCTCTCTCTCTCTCTCTTGCTCTCTTGCTATCTTTTTCTCTTTTTCTCTCTCCATCTCTTTCTCTCCCTCTCTTGCTCTCTTTCTCTTTCTTTCTTACTCTCTCTTTCTTTCTCTCTCTTTCACACCCTCTCTCTCTCTCTCACACTCTCTCTCACACCCTTTCTCTTGTGGAGTAATTAATGTTTTTTACAGTTAGTATGGACGGAATGTTTGTAACAGTTAGTTAGTTAGTATAGTATAGTTTGTATGGAAGGGGTAAGAAAGAGAGGTATTGAGTAGAAGACGAGGGATTTTTTGAAACTATTCTTTGAAACTTTATTCTCCCACGCGGTGTTCCGGAGAGAGAGGGAGTTAAAAAATTAGCTCCTCATTTGCTCGCTTTTGTCCTGCTACTAACTCCGGATCTGCTTCTCCGCGTCCTCGGCATTTCCCTGTTTCGTTGTGTTTTGACATGCGTTTTGGTTTTTTGTCAAGTTCCTATGCGTTTACGCGCGGTCGTTCTTAACAAGAGGAGTGAGGGGTTTCTAACCATGAAGTTGCTCTTCCCCGGCCCCTAGAACCCTTATATACCAAATTTCGAGTCAATCGATCCAGTAGTTTCGGAGTCTATAAACCTTACAAAAAACGTAGCTGCTTTTTATAATATACCAGTTCTATACGTTGAGAATCGAGATAGTTTGAGCACAAAAAACATGATTATAGAATGTTTATGCAAACAAAATAGAAGTTTGCATAAACATTCGAAGTTTGTGCCATTGCTAGCTATACATTCATTCTATCTCTCTGCTAAATCATGGATTCCTAGAATTCCATGGAAAGAATTTTTCCATGGAATTCCATGGAAAGAATGGAGAGAATTCCATGGAAGAATTGTTGGTCGCTTATTGTTCATCCTGGAGGATGTTCAGTGTCATTTGTAAATACAGACTACATGCTGTGTCGGTTTATACCGTGTCCTGTATGATTCCCCGCAATATCAACGAATAACCGAACTGCACTCGTTTTATCTTAGTTCGCGCAGGAAACAAGACCCTTCACGTAAATTGGAACAAATCTGTGTGATCTGTGTGAATCTGAGTGATCATGCCACGGTTTGAGTGGGTTGTGTCGATATTCCGAACAACCTGATAAACCTTGACAAAGTGCTGGATGACTTCGAATTCAACGAGGACGATGGGCGCTACACCTGCAAGGGAATCTTCCACTGACATGGTTAGTAATCGCAAGGTTGTCGTATCATTCCAACATTGTGATCTTACACTTTTGTAGACACCAGACCGGCAATTCAACGCGGAACGGAATCTTTGAGTGGAGATAAATACGGAATCGTATTTTGATCGTAATCATGGCGTAGTGATTTGCATTTCTCGTGACGGTGGATGCCTGGCCCTTCGCGTGTTATGACGACATTTTGGTCGTCGTTTGCATGATGTTGCTCCTATTTGATCATTCAATAAGCTATTAGAACTCTCGCCTAAGCATTTACTCTCCGCGTTGAGATTAGAGATTTAGTTCAGCAAGAAATTGTTAATTTCGTCAGCTGAACGATCGCTCGCGATCAGTCTCTGCTAGAACGGTCTCTGCTACTGCTGCAAGAACTGCTGTCATTCAGAATGCAGTCATTTTGTATGATCATTGTTAAGGTATCATATCTGTTATCGATTTATCAGTAATGCTTCTAACGGACGAAACCGACCAAAGGGATTTTCCCACAAACGGAGAGTATCAGTGAAAATCTACCAGCATGGAAACGCCCTTTCCCTTGGCCCGGATCGATCCGTTTCTGTACGTGCAACAAACTATCATGCGAACGAGTGTGGTCCCATGAGAGGACGACCTACTGTTGACCGATCCGGGGCCCCCTCTACAAGGTGTTTAAACTGGTCGAGATCATTCGTAATTATGAGGGCAAAGGGTACCAGGATTTCTTAGCTCGACCCATCGCAGGAGCTGGTGCTGTCACCGGCCAACACGTGGCAGCAAAACATCTAAAGCTTCAACAAGGACAACAATCTGCTAAACACCATTTTCGTCAATCATGTGCGTGAGAAAAAGGCTGTAATTTTTTTGTCTATTTCTAATTGTATGGCCTTTTGTGCATTGGAGAATTTACAAAAGCCCAAAGTATCCACGATGAAAATGTTGTTCGGTATACCGTTGCGCGATACGGGTGTGAAGCGCTATCCGATGCGTGTCCGGCCTCGCACCATCCAGTACGCGATTATCCTGCAAGAGAACAATCCTTCCTTCATCGAATCGTTAAGGCAAAAACTAATCTGGGCCTATCCACTGCACCAGACGGAAATCGAGGCAGCGACCGATCTTGAGAACGGTGAACCGGCAGAGAAAGTACCACTGTCACCAGCGTCACCGCAATCCATCATGTACATGTTCTACCCGGGAGAGTTCAACTGAAAAGAGGTGTTGCCCCAGCGCATGGCGTTCTGTGTGCTCTTCAGCTACGTCTACTTCTCGGTGCGCAAAAACGAAGCCATCCGTCCCCGGCTCATGCTCGCTTCCTGTGTGGTGCTGACCGTCATCTAGAGCCTCATGATGTCCCTTGGATTGTAGCAATAATATTGTAAACCCGACGATTGTGCGTTCGTCGCTGGGTAACTAAATAATTGTGTATTTTAAAAAGTCTACAGTCTGTCTGTCAGTCCCCCACAGGCCTCCACACACAGCCGACGTTAATTACGTTTCGACGCGACGCTTTTTCGGACCTTTCACACCGGTTACGAACGGGGGCGACAGGCAGCGGAAAAGTCTTTCGCCCTGCCGTTCGGGCGAAAACAATTAGACATCTTGGGTAGTTAAAAAATAATCGTAGATTACTCATTTGACGTTTTTTTGTGTCACAAGCATGCAAGAAAATTTTCACTTAATTATTATTTGTAACTAGGCGGCTACACGAAGCGTGAAAACTAGCGTAAAATTAATTTGTGACGTCAAAACGTTTACGCTTCGTGTGGCAGCAAAAAATTAAAAACGAAATGTGAAACGTGTTTACGTTCGTGTTTTTGGTCCAAGAAAACAGAAATCGAAGAGATATTAATTTGTTTCTGAATTTTTTTTTCTGTTTTTTTTCCGATTTTGTTGCTATACCAGCAAATAAGAACATAAATTATCCTCTGTTTGTAAGCAAAGCGTATGAAAAAAATAATTACGCTCGGGATTACGGCTCGCGCGAGGCGTAAACGTTTTGACAGAGGTGCAGCAGTTTGGCATTAATCGTTAATGTCAAAAACATTACGGAACACCTCATGTAGCCCCACAGTAATACAAACACAAATTCATCATGAAACTATTTTAATTCTCGCACCAAAAATTCAATGTGTCTTGAACTTTCAAACTTCGCCCCACTCACCCAAAAACCAAGTATACGAACCTTGGCCAAAGTTTTTAAGCGACACAGAAGGAGCGTTGTGTTTTCATACAGATTCGTCGTCGCCGTACGAAGTTTACGTCGACGCCGGTGTGAAGGGTCCCATAGAATCCCATACGAGACAACGCGTCGTTCGCTACGCTACGTTCAGTTCAGTTCATTTCAGTTTCGGTGTGCAAAGGCCTTAAAGGTCCGAAAAAGCGTCGCGTCAAAACGTAATTAACGTTCCCTGTGTGTTGAGGCCTTTAATTTCAATCGGTCACTTTTTTTTACAAGCCATTTAGTATTGACGTGTCACAGTATTCTGCAATGGGAAAAATCAAGTATCGTCCATCGAATGAATTTTTATTTTCGGAAGGTTTAGAAACAAAGGAGATTTGCGAATGAATGTTGAAAGTGTACAAGGACTCTTCTCCTTCAGGGGTTAAAAGGGGGGTATCTGAGTTTAAATTCTGAGTTTAAAATCTGAGTGGTCGTAGTGACCTTCAAGACGATAAATGTCAAAAACGTCAACAAACAGACACAACACCTGAAATCGTAGAACAATTCAGGATATCGTATGTGAAAATCGTCGAATCACTTACAGAGATTTAGTATAGTATAATTATATAGTTACGGACAGTGTCGCTCCACGTCAGCAAATCCCACGATCGGCACAACCGGCACCCACCAGTAACTTCGCGACAGCAGCGGCCACGCGAAATAAACAACAGGATCAGGTGTCGTCGTGAACAACAACCGTGAGAAGAAAGCGCAGACGGTGTCGCCCCATAGCAGCAAACCCCATGATCCGAGAACAGCAACCGTCTAGACGCAACGCAGCAATTTCGCGTCAGTAGCCACGCCACGCGCGCGCGGCCACGCGAAATCAACAACGGTTACGATCGGGCAGCGGATGCAGACGAAACCCGATCGCGATAGAACCACAAGAAGTTAGGTCGTCCAGCTAGGGCCAGTTAGGACAAGACAGGGACTAGTTAGTCAGTTCCTGCCCATCTCTCGATCAGTTTAGTTCAGCTCAGCTCAAACCAATCGCGTTTCGCGAACGATTAACTCCTTTTAAAATTAAATAAAGTTTTTTTTTTTAATCACCCCAAGGGGCGAATAACATAAGTGGCGCAGCCGTATAGGCCCTTTCTACGCAAGGAAAACAGTTAAAGTGGAACAATCATTACTAAGTGACAAGCGCAAGTGTTTCGGACTCAACCCGTAGTGCCAAAATACGTGCCTGTTTCACGGTGCATTAGTGCTCAGTGTATGCTGGATCTCAATCCGCAGTGCCAGTGACACGAACTTTTGACACCCGACTTAGTGAGATTGTGCTCAATCCGTAGCAGTGGACGTCCGGCAGAAGATTCATCGAGAATTCCAAGCCATCCCTCACCCCGTAGGAGACTCGTGACGCCCTCATTCCGACGCAACTGCATCCAAGCGGTTGGCTTCAGCCATTTAAGATTGGGTAAACGAACAACAGTGAGTAATAGAACACTAGTGTATGCCTAAATTTCAACCCTTTCCCAAAGTAAAAGGCAGAAAATTCGCAGAGATGGACACTGTCAACATGCAAACTCTGTATGAGAGCATGATGACAATGCAGCAGGAACTCAATGCCATCAAACAGGAAAATAACCTGTTACGGCAACAAAGTGCAGCACTCCCTCGGGAAGCAGCACGACCGGATGTTTTTCGCATTCCGGACCCAATCAAAACTATGCATAGTTTTGATGGAAATAAGCGACAGCTTAACTCTTGGCTGACTACAGCCGAAAGAACCCTCAGTCTATACAGACACAGAGTGGACGAAGAGGTGTACAACCTTTACGAGCAAACGGTTATAAGTAAAATCGAAGGGAAAGCACGGGACACAATTTGTGTCAACGGTGACCCAAGAACCTTCGAAGAGGTTGCAGGCATTCTACGCGAATTATACGGCGATAGAAATGACATGTCAACATACCTCACGCAAATGTGGTGTCTAAAAATGGAAGAATCCCTCCACACGTACTACAAACGCCACAAGGAACTGATGCAAAACATGAAATCTTTGGCGAAGCAAGAGGAACTCTTCAATAGGCATTGGGAAGCAATAAACGCGTTCATAGAAAGAAACAGCCTAGCAGCGTTTATAAATGGTCTCAAAGAGCCATACTTCGGTTACGCGCAATCCGCGGGACCGAAAGATTTGGAAACAGCTTACGCATTTTTGTGCAAGTTCCAAAACGCAGAGCTTACGAAGAGACAAACGCATTCCTCAAGCTACCAGGCCAAATCTACCACTCATCCTAACAAGGGAAAAGAGGTAAAACCATTCACAAAGCCCTCCGGTAGACAATCCGACAGATTCGAAACCAAACAAAGACCGGGTTCAGATAGAAGAAAAGTAACTCCGATGGAAGTTGACCCATCGATCAGATCATTACAAAGAAAGATCAACAGTCATGACGCTACCAGTGATAAAGAAGAAAGTGAAGACGCACCTTCCTCTGATTCGGAGCAAGAAACGGTCGAGGAAATAAATTTTCAGATTGCCAGTTCCACAAGCAAAATGAAATAAAAAGCAAGAACGGATTACCGTACACAATAATAACTCTTCCTTCAGGAATAAAGGCAAAAATATTAATTGCCACAGGATCAAATAAAAATTTTCTCGCACCACACCTTATTACGGAATCACTCCGAATTCCAAGTAAAAAGATTAAAATTTCAAATAGAAATGGTGAACATTATGCTTCACACAAATTCATAACTAAACTGTTCAACACAGAAACGAGTGTAGCATTTTACCTATTCAAATTTCACAGCTATTTTGATGGTTTGTTAGGATACGAATCATTATCACAGTTACAAGCAACTGTAGATGCCGGAAATAACACTTTAAAGTTACCCGGAAAATGTGTGAAACTGAAATTTAGAAACATGGGACCACCCGATGTAAAAATCAACGCTAACTCAGCGAAAATCATAAAACTGCCAGTATATGAGCAAAATGGTGACGTATTTCTACCACGAACACTAAAACTTGCAGACATCACTGTACCTCCAGGTGTCTATACAGCAGAAGACGGATTCATTACTTCCATAGCTATAAAGCATGGGAAAAAAATTGCATTGAATTGGATTGAACCAATAAAAACAACGAAAATAGACGACCTCATCGAAACTAATTTTTCCTCATCCATAAAACTACAGGAATCAAAATCATTCATAAAAGATGATGATTTAGAAAATTTAATTCGTATTAAGCATTTAAATTACGAAGAAAAAACAAAATTACTTCAAATCATTAAAAATAATTCAAAAATTATTCAAAAACCAGAAGAAAAACTTTCCTGTACTTCTTCAACGAAACATGTAATTAAAACCGTGGACGACATTCCAATACATACGAAAACGTATCGTTACCCACATGTCCATAAACCAGAAGTAGAAAAACAAATTAACGAAATGCTCGCTGATGGAATTATACAACACTCAATTTCACCCTGGACATCCCCTATTTGGATAGTACCAAAAAAAGCGATGCTAGTGGTAAAAAGAAATGGAGGATCGTTGTTGACTATCGAAAACTAAATGAGAAAACGATCGACGACAAATTTCCAATACCCAATATGGAAGAAATTCTGGACAAATTAGGAAGAAGTATTTACTTCACAACACTCGATCTAAAATCAGGATTCCACCAAATTGAAGTCGACCCTAAAGACAGATCAAAAACAGCTTTTAGCACTGACAAAGGCCATTTTGAGTTCATCAGAATGCCTTTCGGGCTAAAAAACGCACCAGCAACATTCCAACGTGCTATGAATTGCATTTTGAGTGACTTAATAGGTAAACGATGTCTAGTTTACCTTGACGATATTATTATCTTTGGCAACTCATTACAACAGCACCTCAATAATCTAAACAAAGTACTGCAAAGACTAACGCAAGCCAATCTGAAAGTACAATTGGACAAGTGCGAATTTTTACAAAAACAATGTGAATTTTTAGGTCATATTGTCACAGAAGATGGTGTTAAACCAAACCCAAATAAAATCGACAAAATTTTAAACTGGCCTTTGCCTAAAACCACGAAGCAAATCAAAGGATTTCTTGGACTAATTGGCTACTATAGAAAATTCATAAAAGACTTTGCAAAACTGACTAAACCATTAACAAGATGTTTAAAGAAAGATGCAAAAATAATCCACAACGACGAATTTAAAAATTGTTTCAACGATTGTAAACAATTACTAACATCAGACCCGATACTACGTTATCCTGACTTCGATAAACAATTCATCCTTGAAACAGACGCAAGTGACTTTGCACTTGGCGCAGTTTTATCTCAAAAATTCGAAGATGGAAAAGAGCACCCTATTGCATACGCATCAAGAACCCTTAATGATACCGAATGCAACTGGTCAGCTACTGAAAAAGAGCTCGCTGCCATTGTTTGGGCAGTGAAACATTTCAGACCATATATCTACGGAACCAAATTTCAATTACGCACCGACCATAAAGCCTTGGTTTGGTTAAGACAGAAAAAAGATCTTAACCGGAAATTACTAAACATGAAATTAGAACTAGAGGAGTATTAATTTGATATTACATACAAAAAAGGCACTTTAAACAGAAATGCAGATGCACTTTCAAGAATAGAACCGGAGACCCCACTCACGACAGAAATTCATGCAAATGATTCAGACATGACACAACACTCAGCAGACACGGATGACAATGACTTCATCCCATCCACAGAAAAAGCGTTAAATGAATTCAAAAATCAAATAATTTTAAAAATCACCGACCAAGACAGCACCCAAGCCGTAACAATCTTTGACAAATATCATAGAGTCATCATTGGCAAACAGGTGTTCAGCCCAGGCGTTTTGATTAACATCCTAAAGGAATATGCCTCACCAAACTGTGTCAACGGTTTGTTTTGCGATCATCATACCCTGTTAAACCTACAGACACTCTACAAAAACTTTTTTGCAAGAGCAAAAACCTTCAAAATCTTTTGGACAGAAAAAATCCTAGAAGACGTCACAGACGAATTGGAACAGGATTCTATCATCGAAAGGCAACACAATGCCAACCACAGGGGCATTAATGAAACTAAACTCCATATTTCTAGAAAATATTTCTTTCCAGGTATGAAGAGCAAGGTCACAAAGTTCATCAATATGTGTAAATTGTGTCAAAGGGCTAAGTATGAAAGACGTCCATACAAACAAAAATATGAACTAACAGCAACACCTACAAGACCGTTGCAAATCGTTCATATGGACATTTTTATTATAAGCAACACACATTTCCTAACATTTTGTGATAAGTTCTCCCGACTAACAACAGCTATTCCTATAACAACTCGCAACACAGTGCACATACTCAAAGCATTGACCCATTATATGGCGAATATAGGAAAGCCTTCCCTCCTCGTCACGGACCAAGAAGCTTCATTCACTTCGACAACCGTAAAACAATTTCTCGAAGAACACGACATAGAATATCACTTTACAAGTGTTGGCCAGTCCTCTTCAAATGGAACTGTAGAAATCGTTCATAGAACACTGAGAGAATTACACAACATTCTCGCAAACAAGGAATCTACAAAACAACTTTCAGACAAAGCAAAAATCAACCTTGCCGTTTCTATCTACAATGACTCAATACACTCTCAAACCAAACTAACCCCAAAAGAACTATTTTTTGGATACCGTAACGAAGACCCAGTTCCCGAAGACCGTGATGAAAGAATTAGGCAAAAGGAAGAATTTTACAGACATTTTTGTGAAAAACTCAAAAACAAAAAAGTAAAGGATCTTACAAAAATTAACCAATCTAGAGAAGAACCAGAACAGTTTCTTCCTGATGATGTGGCCTTTGAACGATAAAGAAACAATTTAAAACATCAAGAAAGATACCGAGAAATCACAGTTGTCGACAATATGCAAACTAACATCATTGACGAGAACGGAAGAAAAATCCACAAAACCAAATTAAAAAGAAAGAGGAAATAAACCCCTAAAAGAACTAATGATGTTTCATTTTATCTTCCCTTTCAGAACCCAAAACAATGAACCTCCTAATTCCCGTTTTCACGTACTTAATGTATTTTGCATCAGCAACCCAATTTAATATTAATGAATTAAATAATACTAACCTATTTGCACTAAAACTTGGCAAAGGATTAATAATCGAGGATTATCATGTGATATTCCATGAGTTTAACCTAAATAAGTTTAAAATTATCCTCAAAGAATACGGTAAAATTGTCTATACATTAGAAACATTCATAAGCGCAACGGACAATTACTCAGAAAGAATAGATCAGTTGGAAGAAAACAACAATCTTGTCCAGGTGAAGACTGTGCTCAAACATAAATATGAACAGGCAATCTCCATGATTGAAAATTTCGAAACCAAGAAAAAATCCAAGCGATCAATAAATCTTCTGGGAAGCATAATTAAAGATATAACAGGAAACTTAGATCAAAACGATTATGACATCATAAATAATCAAATAGAACAGATTAGAAAGGCAAACAACGCCTTGATAACAGACAATAATGCTCAGATTAAAATCAACAGTGTGTTTGAACAAAGAATAAATAATCTAACGGAAATAGCACATAAACAGGTAACCGAAGTCCATGATATCATCAGAATGTCAGGTTTGAGTTTAGATAGCCAGAAGAGCATCAAGAGAAAGTTGCACATACATGACATCATATTTGCACTGGATAACATTCGGGAACAACTAGACGTTATCTTCGAAGCGACACAGCTGGCAAAACTCGGAGTCATTCCCAAAGCTCTACTGCAACCGCAAGAGATTGACTTTGTACTCAAAATACTAAAGGATGAAGGATTGACAATCACATCAAATATAGAAGCATACGAATTTTTGGAAACAACAGCTGTTCATAGCAATGACAAAACAATATTGCTCATAAAAATTCCAAAATTCAGAAAAGAAAATATCACCATGATTCAAATTGAGCCGATTCCACACCACAATAAGATCCTCAATATACAGAAAAAGTACGCTCTAGTGAATGACAGAGAAACTTACTTAACGAATAATTTCATTCGATTAGAAGACTACTATGTTGTAAAAACGAACGAAATCCTGAATGTCACGGACAATGAGTGCGAACACACACTGATGAAAGCTAAACCAAGCAATTGCGCTTTCACACAACACTCAGATAATACGGAAATAATGCAAATAGCCAACTTTGGAATTCTCATAAAAAACGCCAAATCCGTAATTATCAATAATACCTGCGGGTACGGAAACCGAAACCTCACCGGATCGTTTTTCCTGCACTTTAGAAATTGCACAATCTTCGTGAACGAACAGAAATTCGAGGAAAAACAATTGCAATACATGTGAGAGTGGGAATGAGGAAGAAGTGGAAAGTGAGAGAATGGACGGTCTCGAGCGAGAGATAGCGGAGGACAACCCCGAGACCAGCTTCGAGTATAAAAGGAGGAGGTCGGAGCGAAGAGAGGCAGTCGCAATACAGCAGTAGACCAGAGCGGTCTAACTTTAGAAAGAGAGAATAAAGCACGGAAAGGAAGATAATTCCTGTGTATATAGTTTTCCCTTTCTTACATACATAGCAAAACCCGACATTATTCCACTCAACGCAGTCCACATCAAAGAAACAATAGTCTATCTTAATGACATTCAGAATCTAACAAGACTACACATTAACAACCGAGAGAAAATCAATCAGATTGAAGGCGTCAATCGACACTTGGTAATACACAACACCACTAGTGGAATCATTAGCTTCATCATTATCCTTTCAATCATATGGTGCACGGTGACAAAAATCAATCAAATCAAGAAGGAAATCACCATCAGAGTACAACCCGATTTGACCCGAGACGGCTCAACCTAAGGAGGGGGAAGTTACGGACAGTGTCGCTCCACGTCAGCAAATCCCACGATCGGCACAACCGGCACCCACCAGTAATTTCGCGACAGCAGCGGCCACGCGAAATCAACAACAGGATCAGGTGTC
>NW_026684350.1:0-11748 GCF_943735745.2 Anopheles bellator | reverse complement strand
TCTCCACCGTCCTTCCTCCTCCTCCTCCTCCTCCTCCTCCTCCTCCTTCTCCTTCTCCTCCTCCTCCTCCTCGTCCTCGTCCTCCTCCAACACTGCTTTCACGATAGGCACGATCGACGATTGTGATCTCTTTTTCACCGACTGGAAGGCCTCGCTATGCCCTCTCGCTCGAACGCGCCTCGGGTCGACCTCGGGTCGCGTTAGGCGCAGCGAGCAAGCTTCGTGCACTGCTCGCTGCGGACACCACCGCGACATACCAAAATCCATTTTTATATATAGAGATAAAAGATAAATAACAGTGGCCCAAGAACACTGCCTTGCGGCGCCCCAAGGGTGTTATCAATAGAGTCCGAACAGTGGCTCCCGAAAACTGTCCTTTGTGTTCTGTCCTGTATCAGCTGATCTTTCACAACAAATTCCAAGACCTTTTCAAGAATATTGAGCATGTTAATGGGGCGAAATTTGCCCCCCGCTGATAGAGTAGTCGGTAAAGCTCTTCGCTGTCAGCGCAGCTGGCCAGGGTTCGAATCCCGGGACCGGTTGAGACTCAACCGGCCATGGTTTTGATTCCCGATACCGGCGCTGACAGAGGGGGTTGGCGCGGGACCAACAACCCCGCCCGTAAAAAAACGAAGTGTTACGGAGATAGCACCAGGGATAATTGACATTAACATTGTCTCTGGTGCAGGCCAAGACCGCACAGCGGTTGTAGTGCCGAAGAAGAAAAAGAATGGGGCGAAACTCATCCGCATTAGTAGCACCTGTCACTTTTAGAATAGGGATAACTGTCGACTCCTTCTATGAGGCCGGTAAAATACCATTCTCTACAGATTGGTTAATCACCGAAAGAAGCATCTGCCCAACCACAAATAAACTGTCCTGCAGTACTTGAGCGTTTACTTTTCCTATTCCGGCCTTGTTTTTTTAAGTTATAGCAAATCTTTCTGAGCTTGTCATACGAAATTCGTTCAAACTTTAACCTTTGCCTTGTAATAATGATATTCCTCAGCTCCGTTGGTTCAGGCATATCAGCAATTCCTTTATGAATAGTTTTAACGCTTTCAACAAAGAACTTGTTAAAACCCTCTGCAATTGAAGCTTCGTCGAAAACGACTCTTCCAGCAAATTTCACAACAACTCCAGTTTTATCCTTAGGTTTTAGCATGGATTTAAGGATTTTGCATAGTTCCCTGCTATTCCCTTGGTGAATACTGATACTGATACGCCACAGAAAAAAACATTTGTTAAGCTTTTTTTAATTCGGCAGTATATTCGGCACTTCCGACCAATTCTGATACCTATCGTCTCGTGATCTTGATAGTCGGGACCGTACGTACCGCAATAGCTTCACTGTTACCGTAAACGTGGTCAATCAAGGTCCTGCTGACCCTTGTCATGCGTGATGGTTGGCTCACTTTTTGATACATGTTATAGGATGACATTAAATTTTTTAGGTTTTCGGATCTTGCCGTGTTGAACCAATCTATGTTAAAGTCCCCCATAACCAAATTCTTTTTGTTTAGATGAACGAATTCCTCTAGCCATACATCTAGTATTTCCATAAAACGTAAATCACTTGAACTTGGTGAATGGTACAGAATACCGTAGTTAGCTGGCGTCGCACCGCGAGAAACGGAAATGCCAAGAAACCAATTATTTTCTTTAGTTATATTGACTCAAACCTTGAAAACAACAGAATCCCTAGCATACAGGGTGCGATTGAAAAGTAATGAGCCTTCCCGCGCGGAGCGTCCGACAAGCGACCAACCGAATCGGCTGGTGGGGGAAAATGTAGGTTGGACCTTCCCCTTCCACGGGAAACCGGTCCCAGTTCACTGGCAACAGCGGTGCAGTCAACATTGCTCCGCGCGTGAAAGTTGTTTTAAAAGTGTGTTACGATTTTGCAGTGGCGAAAATGCAGCGATCGTTGGATCAACGTTACTCGATCAAATTTTGCGTAAAGCTGAACAAAACGAGTACCGAAACCATTGGGCTACTCAAGGAGGCTTACGGGGACCAATCTCTGTCCAGTGCCCAGGTAAAACGGTGGCACAAGTTGTTCAAGGAAGGCCGGGAGGACGTCGAAGACGAACAGCGATCTGGAAGGCCTTCGACGACGCAAACAGACGAAGATGTGAACCGGGTTCGTGAATTTTTGAACATTGACCGTCGTGCTAGTCTGCGTGAGATCAGTGAAGAGTTCCTGTGAAGAGTGAAGTGCTCCTTCGGCTGAAAAACCGCGTCGCCTGGGTTCGGCCCGACCTCGTCAACAATTGGACCCTTCATCACGACAATGCGCCGGCGCACACCGCCTTCCTCTGCACCTCTGCACTGGCTAAGATGGGGGTTCCGGTGCTTCCCCACCCTCCCTATAGCCCAGACCTGTCCCCCCCGGACTTTTTCTTGTTCCCGCTCGTGAAAAGGAAGCTGAAGGGAAGGCGTTTCGACTCCATCGAGGCGATCCAAAAAGCTATGACAGCCGCATTGAACGAGATTCCGGCGGATGAGTTTAAAAAATGTTTCCTGCAGTGGAAGGACCGCTACCAGCGGTGTATTGACGCTCAAGGGTCCTATTTTGAAGAATATTAGTGGTGTATGCCAAAAGGTTTAATAAAACTGCTTAAAAAATATAAGGCTCATTACTTTTCAATCGCACCCTGTACATTGCAACTCCACCAGTGTGGCGGGATAAAGACAGGCAATATATGCTCCTATACCCCGTCACATGGTACTGGTTAAACGCTTCAGTCTCAGTGATATGGGTTTCAGCGATAAAAACAAGAGATGGTTTGAGTTTTAAAATAATCTCCTGCAACATAATGAAGTTAGTGGACAGTCCTGCAATATTGAGATATAGAATCTCATTTGCCATTTATAGAATCAATCTCACTGGTGACTAATAACCGCACCTACCCGCTATTGTGGGGAATTTCTTCTCTTTTCCCAATGAACCTTAAATGTCGAACAGTCTCTGCTATTTATCGTATCTGCGAGTATCGATATCTGTACTCTTTAACCTATTCTCCTGCACACAATTTATACACTTCAACACCTCTAATTTGCAGAGCGATGTTTTGTGCCCCTCACTGCCTCTGGAACAGGCTTCTTCGTACTTGCAAGCTTTTGTTGTGTGTCCAAATGTCCCACATTTAAAACACCGCAACAACATCTTAACTCTTTTTCTATTCTCAAGATAGCCATATGCTCCTTCGTCTACATATACAAGGGCATTAACTTTTTATCTCCTTGTTTTCAAACTTCTCTATGACTTTTACTATTGAGCATGGAATGTCATCATTTTGAGATTTGAGGAAATCTTCAATTTCCTTTTCTCCGTCATACCCAATAATTTCATCCTAATCAGAGGAAATGAGACGGAATATCCTTCTCCGAGATGTGTACCTAGCAGCTCCCTGACTTCGTTTATGTTTGCAATTTTTTCTACTCTGACCCTGGCCTTCATTACCGTTGCGGAAATCCGAAAGTTGATGCTCCCTCGGATCCAATTTTTCCCTTAAATAGGAACGGGTCACCGCGCAAGTTTGGTTGATTTTCGGAATGACTACCAACCTTCCCTGCTGTCCGTTGGACGTAAGCTTAGCAACTGATTGCGTTGAGCAACTTGTGTCAACATTCCTAACCGTGGTCGAAATCGATAGCTTCCCACCACTGGTCCTCTTCCGCCTAACCACTTCGGTCCACGTCTCATGGTCTGGAGTCGCTGTGTCAGATATGATTTGTGTTTGTAAGTTAGCAGCAGGTCCCTCACAGGCAATTTTCTGATTATTCACGGTGAGTAAGTCGTCTAAACAGGTTTGATCTAGCAAAACTGACTCAATGGTCCGTCGCTTGTCAACATTCTCGGTGTTATTTGTTTGTTGTTTGTCAACAGCGTCATGCGCGTTATCTCTAAATGCCCGTAAGCCCTCTTTCAATTTTTCACACATACTTATTTCAAACTTTTTGAACCTGTTGTTCAGCATATCCAACGTAACACAATCGTTGCAGTGGGATCTCTTGCCCGGATCTTTGGTGACGTTGCAACCGTCGCACCTGAAAAACAAATACGGGTTATCAGAAAGAATTCTTAAAACAGACATTTTTAAGGATGTGCAGCGACGTTGAAATACACCACCACACTCTCCCTCACAAACCGCGCTCTCGTCGCCCACTACCACAGGCTCACTGCATTTCGAGCAGTTATTGCCATCCATCGCTGAATTTCGGACCTCCGCTGACCTTGGAGTCAAACTCATGACACCCACACACAGATCAGTCGTACACCTTGCAAAAATTACAAACGTAGATACTTCCACCTGGTCGTTGCAGAGTCACCTGTAATAAATTTTAAAAGTATTTGTTAAGTTCTGTACTTGATGCGTCTTTATTTCACTCTGATCGTGACTCGACTGATGTTGTTGTTGTTATTATCTTTATTGTAGAGATTTTGAGCTTGAAGCTTCTTTCATCTCTTTTTGCAGGTTTGTTGGTTTTTGGTTTAGTTTGGTTTTATATTGTTGGTTTGTTGGTTTATTGTTTTGGATGGTTTTATATTATTGGTTTGTTGGTTTGGACTGTTTTAAATTGATGTTTTGTTGGTTTATATTTTGTAGTAGAGGTCAGCTTCTTTGAGGTACTGAATTAGGGTTTTGATGTTATCCGGATTATTTGCTAGGGCTGCTGGTAGGTCATTTGGAATACCTAGCTCTCTTCTCACTCGATCATACGCTCTGCATTCGACGATTAGGTGCTTTACTGTGGTGGGGGTTCCGCATGTGATGCATATTGGTGCGCTTTTTCTGCCCATCAAATGTTGATGCGTGATGTTTGTGTGGCCAATTCGCAATCTGGATATGATTCTTTGATGGTTTGGGTTGGGTGGATCGGTCCACGGTAATGTGGTTTGCTTGATTTGGTAGAGTTTGTTGTGACTTTGTTTTTGCCATTGTTTGTCCCAAGAGGTACGGATTTGGTCTTTTGTCCAGCGTAGAAGGTCGTCTTTAGGTAGAGGGTTTGTGTTCTGGTCGGTTTTTTGTCTGCCGGTGCTGGCCAGGGAGTCGGCGTGATCGTTGCCTTTGATACCGAGGTGACTGGGTATCCAGCAGTAGACTATGTTATTGTTGTCGTTTGCCAGTTCTATGTTTTGTATGTATGGGTGTCTGGATGTTCCGTTCTGAAGGGCTTCGAGAACACTAGCGGAGTCAGTGAAGATTACATTTTGTGATGTGGTTTTTGTGGCTTCTTCAGAGGCAATAGAGAGTGCTATAGCCTCGGCGGAGAAAATGGATAGGTTATTTTGGAGTTTTATACTGCAAGCTGTGTCGGCGGAGAAAATTCCGCAGCCTGCTGTATTGTTTAGGACGGAACCATCTGTGTAGATATGGTGATGGTTTTTATAGTTCTTGTTAATGTGTGATAGGAAGGTTTGCGTGGCAGTTATGTTGTTGTATTGTTGTTCTGTTAGCGATTGCATGGTGCGATCAATGGTGGGGACGGTGCTGTTCCAAGGTCTTTCTCTGATCCTGCAGAGAGCCTGGACTGGAGGAAGGTCTTTATTGGTTAGTTGTTTGAAGTGTTCTTTAATTCGGCAGGTTAATTGTGTTGCTGGGAATTGCTTTTCATTGAGTCGGCTGTATGCCGATAAGAGCTTGTTTATGAGGACTTGGTGGAAAGGTAGCTGGCCTGATTCGCATAGAAGTGATGCTATGGGGCTTGACCTGAATGCTCCTGATATTATTCGTATGATGTTGTTGTATATGGTTTCAATGGGTTTTAGGGATGTTTTACCAAAGGCTATTGAGTAGAATTCTGCTCCGTAGAGGAGCTTGGGTAGCAGCCAGTTGTTGAGAATTTTAAGAGCTGTTTCTCTCGACGCTCTTTTTTTGCCAGAGCATATTTTTCGGAAAAGAAGACAGTGTTTTGTTGTGGAGGTTTTTAGATATTTAAAGTGTTTAGTGAAGGTTAGTTGGTTATCTATTACTATTCCTAGTAATTTGGTTGCACTATGGTTTGGTATTTGAGAGTTGTTGATGAAAAATTTTTGTGCTTTTCTGCGGTTTTGTTTTGTGAACCAGAGTATGTTGGATTTACTTGCTTCAATGTCGTATCCGCCGAAACGGGACCATTGTTGCACCTTATTGAGGCCTTCTTGTAGTCTAGTTTTTGCTTCTCGTGGGTTTTTTCCGGTAGAGATTAGTGTTATGTCATCTGCGTAGATAAGTGGAGTGATGTTAGTTGGTAGAGATGCTAGAAGGTTTTGGGTACTGATGTTAAATAGTGTTGGGGAGAGTATTGCACCTTGCGGTACACCATTTTCAAGTGTTTTAATGGAGGATCGTGTATTGCCTATGATGGTTTGGAATGTTCGGTTTGTTAGAAAGTTTTGTATGAAGGAGGTAAGTTTTCCTCCAATTTTCCAGCTGATAAGCTGTTGGAGGATGGCAAATCTCCAAGATCTATCGAATGCTTTGGAGATGTCAATGGTAGCGCAGAAAACATGTTGTTCTGTGTTGAGGGCAGCATGCAGGGTATCATCTAGTGTGGCAAAGTACGATTCCGTACCTCTTCCGGCCCGGTATGCGTGATGTGCCTCTCCTATGAGTTTGTTAGTTTCTAGAACATGGACGAGCCTACGGTTGACCAACCTTTCTAGTATTTTGCTTATGCAACATAGGAGGGATATTGGTCGGTAGTTTTCTACTTGGTGTGGTGTTTTATTTGGTTTGGGAATAGGTACTATAAGACTATTTTTCCATTCTGCTGGTATGATCCCGGTGTGCCAAATTTTGTTATAGATTTTTAATAGGGTGGTTATCCCTATTGTTGGTAAGTTTTGTAGGAGTGGATAACTTATGTTGTCGGGGCCGGCTGATTTGCCTCGACATTTGTTTAGTGCGTATTCAAGTTCTTTAATAGTGAATGGGTTATTGTATGATTCCGTAGAGTTAGTATTGAGGTCAAATGTGTGAGTTTCTTCATTAGTTTTGGTTTTTTGGAAGTCGGTAGAATATTGGGAGGTAGCAGATGTTCGGTAGAAATGGTCGGCAAAAATCTCTGATATTTCGTTTTGATTTTGGGTGAAGGAGTTGTTATGGTGTATGAAAGTGATGGGTTTACGGGGGTTGCCGTGTAAGGCATTGACCCTGCGCCACATCTCTTTACATGTAATTTCTGGGTTTATTTCTGTTATGAATTTGTTCCAGGAGTCAGTTTTTGCTTTATAAACTGCTTGTTTGGCTATTTTGTTTGCTTCCTGATATGTAGATATTTGGTTGGCTGTTGGGGGGATGTTTTTCCTTGTTGCATGCCTAAGGGCCCTAAGTGCTTTCCTTCTATGTTTTATGGCTGATGCTACATCTGAATTCCACCAAGGGACTGCTCTTTTGTGAATTTTTGTGGATGATATGGGAATGGTTAGGTTTGCTGTTTGGTGAATGATATTTGTTATTTCATTGTGTGACCAGTCTGATTTTGTTGAGAGGATATTGTGGATTATGGATTTGTAGGATGTCCAGTCCGCATGTTCGAATTTGAACCTGGGACGGAGTTGAGGTTGAGTTTGTGTGTTAGAGTGAGAAAATATTAAAATGGGGAAGTGATCGCTACCTCTGCTGTCGGATTGAACTTTCCAGCTGAGGGTGTTTAGTAATTCTGGGGATATTAGTGTAAGATCTATTGCGGATGTTTGGCCTGAATGTTCGTCGATTCTTGTATGGGAGCCATTATTAAGTATCACAAAATCTAGCTCAGTACTTAGCCGTTCGATGGCTGCTCCTCTGGGGTTAGTGTTGTTGCTGCCCCACAGTATATTATGTGCGTTGAAGTCACCCATAATAATGTAGGGTTTTGGTAACTGGTTTATTAAGTTTTTGACTTCAAGTTCGTATAGACTGGTGTTATGGTAAGGTGGTTGGGTCGGTGTGGTGTAAATGGATGCAAATGTGATGTTGGTTGGGTGGTTTACTATTGTTGCTGTGGCTTGAAGAGTTGTGCTGAGTGTTATACTTTTTTGGGGGAGTTTGGCGTTTATTGCCAGGGCTGCCCCCCCTCTGTTGGTTGTGGTACTGAAGTACCATTTGAATTTTTCTTTAAGCAGTCTGCTGATGGTTTTTTGTTTAGCGTTTGTGTTGAGAAATGTTTCTTGCAAAGCTATTACATCTATTTCGGTTTCTGTGGCTATTAGTTCTAGTTCATTGTATTTATTTATTGCTCCTCTGGCATTCCATTGAAGTGCTATTGGTTTTGGTTTTGTGGCCATTTTTGTGTGTTAGTATGGGGTTTTTGATGTTTTTAAGTTTTTTGTCTTCTGTTCTTTTTGGGAGGCTTTTTGGGGGGGAATTTGATCTCGTCGGAAGACGAGGAGGGGGCTGGTCTTTTGGATGGTGTGGTGAGTTCAGATTCCATGCTCGACTCGATGTCGGAGCTGTTGTTGGTCATGGTTTCGTCCATTTCACTATCAGAGTTTTCCTTCTCCTTTCGTTTGGTCATGTTTTTTTGTTTTATTTCATTCATGAACGTCGTTAGGACGTCGATTTGTATTTTTTGCTCGTTAAGCTCAGTAGTTAGGGTTTTGATTGTTTTTTCTTTTTCTTTGATAATATTCTCTAGCTCGAGGATTTTTGCGTTTTTTTTAGTGATTTGGTCATTTGTTTTGTCATGGTCATTTTGGTGTCGTTCGATCCGGTACTGAATTGCTGACTTACTTTTTTGCTGGTGAGCAGCGTTCACGATTTGACGTGCTTCTTTCGCTGAGATGCACTGGTCGATTTTTAAATTTATGATTTCCTGCTCTTTTTTATAAATGGGGCACAAGTTGTTGAAGCAGTTGTGGTCCCCTTTGCAATTGGTACACTTGGAGGGCAGCTCGCACTTACCATGCGCTCCGCCACCACAGTTCGCACACTTTTCATCTGCTGCTTTGCAATACTTTCTTGTGTGTCCGAAAGCTAGGCATTTGCCACACACCATCGGACGTGGATAGTATTGACGGGTGCGTACTCGGTTCAGACCGATTTTTATATATTCTGGTCTTGTCACTGTACTGAGAGTGAGCAAGAATGAGTTTGTTGGCGTCCGGATTCCATTTGTCATGCGTGTAAAGCGGTGTGTTTTTGTGACACCTTGGCTTTTAAGTTCATTTGTTATTTCCTCCTCGGTGACGTCTTGAAGTTCATTCGTCGATACGACCACCTGGCAGCTGTTTAGTGTAGCGTGGTTTTCGATGATTATTTCCGTTCCAGTAATTAGTTTTGTGAGTTTAAGTAGTTTGTTGGCCTGGATCTCGTTACGCACTTTGATCAAATATTTTGTGTTTTGATCGAAAAAGTTTCCGCCAACGATTTTGCCGGCGACTGCTTCTATTGTCTTCGCAATGACAAAGCCATTGCACGGGAATTTAGCATTGTCCTTCTGCTTCAGAACAAGGAACCGTAGTTCTCCGTGTAATCCGTCAGGGTCCATATACACCGGAAGCCTTCTCCCACTCGCTTGGCTCACTGAGAGAGAGGGAAACTCTCTCAGAGCGGCCGTCCCGACCGTGGATGGTCGGTCCGGCATTTCGCTCAGCGTTTAGCCCGCTGGGCTGGCGTAGTCTCCTTTGTTTGTTCCGGCAAAGAGTCTGTTGCGCTGCTCTCTCACGTTGCTGTTCTCTCGATTTGCTGCTCTCTCGCGTTGTTTCACCACTTATTCTTTCTCTGACACGTCAGGACTTGAACAAAAACACAACCGTTCGCAAGCGCTGCTTTGACGCGACTGTGACTCGACTGACTCGACTGACTGTTCTTGGTGTCTCCTTTTATACCCAGAGGAGGCATCGGGCTTCGCCTCCGCTGGCGGCAGGGGGCGTGGCCAACTGGTGGAACCGGAAGTGTTCCAGACTTGCCATGGAGCATACACGCATACACAACAGTATTAATGTACTTATTCCCTTGTTTTTATTGTAGATACTTGGCGACAAGAGATTCTTTTCAAACGATTGTTTTTTCGTTCCGGATGGGGGTGTCTACAGTGACTGGCATAATGCGCCAAGTTTGTGAACAGATATGGAACGTTCTGCAACCTGTTGCTATGCCAGCTTCAACGAGACACACATGGGAAACTACAGCAGCGGATTTCTACAACCTTTAGGGATTTCCTAACTGCATTGGCGGTATTGACGGGAAGCATGTTAAAGTAATATGCCCCAGCAATAGCGCATCGGCTACCTCCTGCTACAAGGTATTCTTTTCCGTTGTATTGTTGGATATAGTAGACGCCAAATACAAATTTCTCGTCGTGAACATTGGAGCATACGGGCGACACAGTGGTAGCTCAATATATCGAGACTCTGCATTCTACAAGGAATACGTCACAAAACAAGCCTTACCACCACCAAAGCCATTGCCAGGAAGAATTGCTACAACCCCATACGTTCTCGTTGGAGATGAAGGATTTGCACTTGCAACTTATTTGATGCGCCCATACCCAAAATCAACAGACACACCGCAAAAATAAATTCAATATATCATTAAGCCGTTCAAAAAAGGTGGTTGAAAACGTTTCCGGCATCCTGACAATGAAGTGGCGGATTTTCGGCAGAGCCATCAACTGCAACATCACAGCAGACCAAATCATTAAAGCAGCATGTTGTCTACACAACTTCATAATAGATGAACATACTCCTGGCCAAACCACTGAACGCAATAGATCCGAATCCTGCGACAATTCAAGCTCACTCATACCACTGTTACTAAACAACAGCAGATCTACAGAAGCTACAGAAGCAAATCCGTGAGGACTATGCCGATTTTTTTTTTTCAACAATAATGTATGAAACGTTGCGCAAAACTGAGCCTAACAATAAAGCCTAAAGCCCTTTATTTATAATGACACTTAAACTTACTTGAAATATTCATTCTACTGCCTATATCCTCCCACGCTTCACTTTTTTTTGTCAAATCTTTATAAAAGAAATGTCCCGTGTCATATAAAAACCGATACTCTCGTACCAACTCCGCTAACCTTTCATCATTTGCACTTTTCATTTTTGAGAGTAAGATACCGGCTCTGAGCGACGCGCGAGTTAGAGTTTTCCTATTCCGAATCTTAAACAACCCGTTTCATAGTTACGTACAAGACTGATTATTTCTATCTGTTCAGGATCTTTTATACTTTCTTATTTCTATCTAACTTATCTTACGGTATCTGTATCTTCTGCTAGCCTTATCTCTCTGCCATTCGAAGGCTGGTTAATGTGTTCATTCACAAATGATCTGCTGGTTGTGCCGGTGTACCCGGAGGTCCTGCTGGAAGTACGCTAATGTGTTCGTTTCAATGATCTGCTTGCCCTTGTGGTGTACCCATTGACGGATGTTCTGTAGCAAGTGCAGGCGTGTCGTTTCTGTGCTGGTTTTCCCTCAACGGATGTTTGGCTGGGAATATCTGGTGTACCCGTTGGCTGACCGTTTAAACAGCGAGCGTTGCTAACTCGCGTCTTACCGAAATGGTTGCTCCACCAAGTTACACTAGAGAATAATAACTCGCGTTAGTTTGTACTAGTCATCGTACTGTTAAAACGATCCAAGCTCGTAGAACCAACTGTTACTTCAATCATTCATTAAAAATAAGTGGAGATGTTCAGGCGGTTACTCAAGCTAAGCGATTGATCCCTATATTATCATCCCGGGATGTCTTATAATTAAAATTATAATTCAAATATATTTTATACTAGCGGACCCGGCGAACTTCGTCTCGCCCAAAGTTGGGTTTTAG
>NW_026684349.1:7109-12806 GCF_943735745.2 Anopheles bellator | reverse complement strand
ATCAGTGTTGCCAATTCCCGAAATATAAATAGTGACCTTCGTATAAGTTTCAGTATCAGTATGGCGATCATTGGTTTAGCAGCGGTTTGAGTAGAGTTCAAATTTTACCAGCTTTACACAACTACCTATTTTATTGGCCAGCAGTGTAGTTGGAATAACAGAAAGGATCAATGGAAACCATTTTGATTGACCTTGGACTACCTTGATGGAGATGAAATCAATTGAGAAGCGTAAATAAGAAGTGTATGAGCTATAAGCAAAGCAACCCGCTCCCTGTTTGGCCACAGTAATGTTGCTCAAGCCTCCACCCACTGGTTCGCATTCTTAGACTTCAACTTCCTCCTTCACTCTACTCACTACCCAGCAGAATTCCATGCCATCTGTGAGGTACCAGCATCGATACTGTTTGGATGAACCAACTGTCCAGAATCCCGACGTGTCCAGCCGACGTTTCGCTGACAATTGTAAGCAATATTCAGACCCCCAGCATTCGATTGATTGGCAATGAGTGGTGGTGTTGTGGTGGTTTACCGTATCACTGGCATCGCCCCGAGCCAAAGAAACGGAAAGAAATAAATCGAAAAATTCCGGCTCGATACGTACCAATACCCCTGGCGTGGCGTGGCCTGGCGCGCACCAAACTGCCTTAAGGCTCCGGGGCCGTTCCGGAATTGGCTGCCGTTCGGAGCCATCATAAATGGCAACTTTCAATGCCGTGTTTTATGATTGGAAAATGACGACACCACGTGGGACGACCACGTGGGGCGACGAGCGCGAGGCACGAGTGCCAAAATTTACGATAGGAATTGTTTGTTGTTCCCGTTTTTTTCTTCGCTCAATTCATCGCAAATGCTCGCCATTCTGAGTCAGTTCGGGAGCCCATCCATGCAAAGCCACCGGCAAACCTTCGGCAGCCTGCCTGTGTCCTGTGCCACCCACAATCACCACCCACTCGCAGAAGTCCGGGAAATTAGTGGGCTACAGGTTTTTTCGCTTTTCCGACGGGCTTTTAATGGGAGTTCGAAGCGCGCTGTCACTGTTTGTGCCGTCGTTTGAGCCGAGACCGATTAGATTACGTACCTCTCCCCGCACCCACCACCCACCATCCTGACGGATGTTCCCGGGCGGTGCGGAGGGTCATCGAATCTGGTGGGCGGGAGCCGCAACATTTTTCATTTTGTGCGTTTTACGACTTTACAATATTAATTTTCTCCCACGCGCCCCGGTGTGCTTGTGGGTGGGTATGTTGGGAGGTAGATGGTTGTTTTGGGTGTATGCTGCGCTACAATACGGCACCGAGAAGTGCCATTAACGGCCGTCCCAGCCCTGATTTTGTTGGGAATACTTTCTGGTATATTCTAATGGATTGATAGAGACATGATGCATGTCGAATTCATTACGCCCTCCCCCTACCCCGCTTCGGCACCCACTCATAAACCACCCACGAGCCAGCAGAGTTCCAGAGAGCCCATAAATTATATTCCCAAAAAAAAAAGAATAAACGAAGCGGAGTACGCTAAAAAGACACCGTCACCGGTGTGTGCAGGCTGTCGGAGATGTTTGCCGCTGAGTTTACCGTTTGTTCGTCCTTTTTTCGTCCTTCCAACATCCTTCTTTGTTTTTACTTCTTTTCGGCGAGTTTTAGAACGATGCGATCCTTCTGTGACTCCCCCCCCCCCCCCCCCCACGTGGGGTGGTTCACACATGGTGCGCTCGTAAAAGCATCACCCCCACCCCCGAGCCCACTGAGGTTTTGTCCTCAATCTGTTTCGCAACTTCCGGTGGCGTTGCGCTCCCGAACACAAACACAAACACATGGAACGGTACGCTGGACCCTCTCCGGTCTGTGCCCTTTACGAAAATTGCACTTAATTCCTCCTCACGAGGGTCACCCCCACCGGCGCTTCTCCCACGCACGGGAAATCAATACTTTCAACCCTACCCCAACTCCGCCACCGCCATGGCATACCGCGCCCATTATTAGGAGTCCATGTGCGCCTCTCTCCCCGATTTCAACACATCCGCCGGGCGCCCGGTTAGTTGAAACGCTAGTTAGAATAATGCACCCCCACCCATCGCCCCTTTTGCCCCACACCCTCCAAATGGTAAGTCACCTGTCAGTCAGGTGGGTTGGGGTTGAAAGGGAACCGAAAGGGGTTAAAAACCAAAGGTTAAGAGCCATTTCCGTTTGGCTTCTGCGTGTGTTTGGCTCCGACCTTCGGCGAGCTTCGGTCGTAAGCGCTTTCGATCAAATACCTTGCCCTTGCCCCGGCAGGCGTGGGGTGGGGTGGGCTGGACGAAGGTGCCTTGCAATTGAAACATGATTATTGTCAATTACGGCGCACCTTTTGGGAGGGGGCCATTGGTGTACACGTCCCCTTGTCAACTCGGGCCACAATATGGTAACCAGGGGGTGCCTTGTGCATGTTTCAACACCACCCACTTTCCACTCTCTCACTACATCCTCCTCGACTGCTGCTGGTGCTGGAATATAGAAAGGGGTGGAACACTCGGAGAGACCAACCGCGAATGAAGTAGGCAGAAAGAGAGAGCACTTCGAAGAAGTTAGGACCTCGTAGGCATAGGAGACCATTAGCCTATATTTACGATCACCCATTACTGTCCACGTTTACCGCTGAGTAGCGCCACGTGGCCGCGCAGGATCTCGCATTGCTCGTAGCTTGTGCTCGAATACTGCTCGAATCGACTGCTCGAATACTGCCCGAATATCATCGCCAAAAGATAAGACCCACATCAACGTTTCTGTCCTCGTAGCGGGTGCTCGATTCCACTGCTCGAACACTGCTCGATTCAACTGCTCGCATGAACTGCTCGAATATTGCTCGAATATCATCGCTAAGTGGTGAAACCCACATCAACGTTGCTGTCCTGGTAGCTAGTGCTCGAATGGACTGCTCAAATCGACTGCTCGAATATCCCAAGCCAAGCGCTGAGACCCACAGCTACGGCGCTCGTCCAGCTGAAGAGCCTCAACGTGCGGATTGCGGATTCTACTCCAACTAAACGATCTTAACACTTGGAGTTTCAACAATGTTGTCCCAAAATGAATCTCACCTCTAACTGATCGATTCATCGACCCTAAGTTTATTTTCTGTTTCTTATATATAGTCAGATGCCGATTTCGCGGCTCACACAAGTCTTTCTCCCATCCTTTAATGCGTGGAACGTATTTTTATAACGCAACCGCATCGTGTCCCGTTTCTTATCTCTCGGTCGTTTCTTCGGTTTAAGTACAATCATCTGTCGTGTCCCGTTGTTGGGTCCTATTTGCTTATTGACTTATTTTCCTTTGATTGTTTTTTCTAGGTCGATTTTATATCGTTGCATGTGATCGTATTGCAAATAGCTACACTTGTTGAGTGCGTCACTTTTTTCTAGCGTGGTCTCGTTTGACTTCATGGGCGTTGAATGCAATCGTGTTGTCTGATGCCGTTTTCCGAGAACAAAATGTTTTTGTTACATAATATGTATTTAGCTTAGGCATTTTTCTAGAAAATAGGACGACTTTAGGCACCTTCGTTATCATGTTATTGGAAACTGCGTTCTCCGGCCGTACAGGTTTTACGTGTAAACAATGTGTTTGTTGGCTGCACGGTCCCGAGTTTTACGAGTCCGATTTGGGTCAAACAAATCTAGCGTGTTATCTTGGCATTTCTGGGTAGAATTCGTGGCTTACGCAGGCCTTGGTCTCTGCAAAGCTTCTCGTTTCCAGTGCCGGCCTCGTTGGGGCTTGTGCCTCCACAGTGATCTTGGTCTTGGACGCAACCAGCGCCAGGTCCGGGATTCGCGGATTTTATTACCCGTTCCGTGTTTTGTGCGGCGATGGCTACGAGCTTAATTGTACACCCCAGCCACCTTCCCGGGACCGGGGAAGGAAACCCCCTGGTACGGGTGAGGGGTAGGGGCAGCAATCCCTCGCAGACGCAGCGACAGCGGCAGCAGTGCAGCCCAGGTTCCGCCACCCGGTTTTGAAGATGATTATTAATCATTATTCAACATGAACCGTTCGGTTGGTGTCGTGAATAATTTTGCATCACTAATTAACCTCACCACCCCACGATTCCCACTATACCGCACAGGAACCGCACAGGAACCGCACAACTGCGGATTGGAGTCATCGCTACCGCGCCCCACCCCTTAACCACTGCCCGCCGTCCACGGCTTCTCAGGCAACGGCGATCCTTCTCAGCGCTCTCTGTGCTCTACATCCTTCTTTGGCTTCCCTTATTATTCGCCACGTTTCTTGAGTTCGCCCAGTGAATCACTTGTGTTTTTGCATTTTCACGCGGTATTCTCCCCCTCCATCCCCCCCGTCTCCACCCTCCCTAACCCAACGGTGGTATTTGCCAAGGACGAAATGCCTGTCCCGGATCCCGTGCGGAAAAAGGGAAACCATCGGAAGAAACAAAACATCGTAAAACGGTGCAGCTGAGGGCGAGCCAAGGGTTGCGGAGAGAGGGTGGGGAGGGTGCGGAAGGGGAGGTAGAAATTAACGGAGAAGCCCCCGCCGGAACCGGATGAGAGCAAAATGACAGACAAACATTCGGGGCCCGGGTCTGGCCCCGGTCGCCTCGGTCGGTCGGGTGGTTGAGTGACATTTTAAATTTTTACATCCCCCTCCCCCCCCCCCCCCCCCCCCCCCCCCCCCCTCCGAGTGCGGTGCGGTCCACAAATCAAACCGCAACCACCCCCACCGCCGACTGACGGAACGCAAAGATGGGCTGGGCAAGGACAATGGGCCGCCCGCAGCCGCGCATTCCACCGAATGTCTCGCGGTGTCGTGCTGTGCGTGCGTGTGTGTGTTAACTTTTCTTTCCTTTTTCTTGCCTTACCTTCCGCCCGTTCCACCACCACCCCACCGCGGGGGGGAAGCGTATGGTTCCGGAAACGATGCCGGAAGACGCGCGGCCAGCTGAATGTGGAATTGGGCTTCGTCCGAAACTCGTCGTCTCCGTAGGCACTCCGGGGCCACAGAGAAGGACGAGAAGGAGGAGTTGGGAGGGTGAATTAAAATAATTCTTTTTTTTCCCCGTTTTGGCTTTGGCATCTCCAGCTCCAGCTTCCTTCAGCGCGGTGGCGCGCCGCATTAGCATAATGACTAACTTAAGCGAATGTGATTTCAATCTCTGTCGGATTTTATTTTATTTCATTTTCCCCCTCGCGGTACGCGCTTTGGAGGTTGGGGGGGAAGAGTGGGCCACTGGAAAGGGTCGCTCCGGATGAAGGTAACGCGGGTCATGGGAGTCAGCTCAGGATGCGGTGTGCGTTTGGCAGGATCAGTCAATAAATCCGGAGTCGGAGCAGAGTGGACTCTACGAGGGGTGGGGTGGGAGTGGGGGGAATGGGGTGGGCGTTTTGTGGCGTGCCACTGAATGCAACCAGTAGCACTGCATCATACCGCATGGAGCCTTCCTGCACCGAAAGAGCCGTGGCCCGGAACGGCATCAACACACACAGAAATCACGCCGGGAAGGAAGGTGGTGGAGGTGGGCGAGCAGGGTTGGGGGAGGGCGGGGCGACGGTTGCGTATTCAAATGAGCCAGCAGCTTTGACAGTCTAGACGGGAGACAAATGTCCTTCACGTCACAGCTGCCATATCCTGTAACCCGACCCAACCACCCCACCCCCACCCCCCGCGATTGGACCTGCTGCAGTAAAACTCTCGCACACCCACCC
>NW_026684349.1:3787-6609 GCF_943735745.2 Anopheles bellator | reverse complement strand
CCCCCAACCCTGGCGGAATAGTTTCATTTGTTTACCATTTCGTTAGTTCACTTTCGGTACAAATGTCCTTCCTTGTTCTTCGTTCGTTCGTCGGCTTCGACTGTCTCGCTATTGTCACATATCGAGCAGCAAAAAACGGCGCTCGAACGCCCGCGCCGGAGTCCTCTTTTGGGCCGAGGCACATACAAAAAGGACGAAACAGGGGTGAGACAATCAACCTGGGCGACCCCGCGGGGATGGGGTTGGCGTTGTGGTTGCGGCGATTGATGGGTTGCCGTTCCCCCCTCCCCCTCCCCCCACACGACCCACACAACATTAAACCATTACCGGCTAGAGGGGAGAGGTACGCAGCCGAGAGAGGGCCAGCTGGGCTGAGCATTGCGATAATAGTAATAATATTAGGTTGGATAAAAAGAAATGCATTATTTTCTCGGTAGATGGCTTCTTCTATATAGTTCCAAGTTTATGCTCGCTTTAAAGGTTACACTTTACACTTTAAATAATGCTTTTACTGTTTTGTTTGTTTCGTTCTTTTGTGAGTTACAAAGTGTTAGCGGAAATCACCAAAGAGAAAATTCGCTACATTTTACAGTTTTTCTTTGGTTCCTTTCTGTTTTTTATGTAAAAAACGCACCTCGCAAATGCAGACTCGTCGTCAAGAATGTCGATAAAATCACAGAAAGGATCAAAGTTGATCGGCATGTTAGTAATCAGAGCATCGGCCAAGAACTAAAAATTTAACCATCAAACAGTTTTAAGCCATTTGCTCATTTGGGTGCCACACGAGTTAACACTAAAAAACGTGATAGATCCAATTACCGTCAGCAATGTTTTCGTTAAACGGTATGAGATCGACCCATGTGGGGTCGATGTAAAATGGTATACATAAGACAATACTGTCTGAAAATGATCGTGGTCTATGTGTGGTAAAGCAGTTCTATGGCCTATGGTCTATGGTCTATGGCACCATTCGAAGCTAGCAATTGACGAGAAACGATCAGAATCGGCCAACAGAAGAGGTGTTGTGTTCCTTCCAGGACAACGAAATGTCACGTCTTTAGTGACACGCCAGAAAATGCGGGAGCTTGGGAAGTTTTAGTGCATACACCGTAAAGTCCGGCCCAACATTTTAAGTAATAAGGAATTGAGATCAAGAAAGGATTGTGAAAATAGATTGCGGTAGGGTTTTTCGCCAATAATGACCAACACAAGAGAGGCTACCTTTAAAAGGTGCAACAAATTTGGCAACAAAACCCTGCAGGTTCGACGCAAACCAGATCATTATCGGAAACATCTTGAGTAAAGTTTGGAAATTCACCGAAAAATAATGGACTTCTTTTTTGGCCAACCTAATATCTGTGGAATGCAGTCTGGCTTCAATCGCTTTTTCGCGACGAATAGTTTTCTTCTCGCAGCGAGTCCGCCGTTCCGTTCTCCGTGTGCACCCTCCGTGGACCACAAGACGACCTGTTAATAGTTCGGAAGAGTACCCCACGGTATTCCCGACCAGGCCGGTACCGGTTCCCCCTGTGTACCTGTCGAACGGTTCCTGGATTCCCTTCACGGTTCAATCAAGCGGCGGCGAGCAAATATTTTTATTTCTAAGTTGGCATCACTGTATCACCAACATTTGGGTCAAATTGTGGAAAACAGCGTAAAGTGAATTCTTTGTCTTCCATAATGTCTGGAACTGTTTAACAACGCAGTTCCATTAAATTTTGTGCCAAAAAGCTGCTGCCAAAAAGGTTGGAAATACCGCAGAAGGAGCTCGGTGAGCAAATGTACAAAGAAGATCAGGAAAGCGTTGCAAACGAGGCATGACGGGGTTGACCATCAACATTAACGGATCAGCTACACGTCAATCAAATCGAAGAATAGGTGCCCCAAAATCGTCAATTAACAGTTCGGGGTCTGTCTCACATTGCATTGGTAGCTCGTGAACACTTCGACGCCAACTCGACCCACATCGTTCGGCAGCCAGTGTACGCACCTGCCTCTAGCACCCTCACCTGAATGAAGAAGAATTAACCCTGTGACTTCTGGCTTTTCTCTAAATTCCAGAGGTCGCTCGGTGGATATCGTTTTGAATCGATAGAAAAGGTAGACATCGAAACGAAGAACGAATTGAAGGCTACACCGGACGAAGTCTTGACGTCATGGTCATCGTTGGTCTGGTTCGGCACTCAAAATGCCGTGGAACCAATCATTGCCAGGAGATGTGTTCTGCGCGTACCTCGGGACATACACACCCAGGGAAGAGAAGATCCGTCCCCAACAAACGTACCGGTCGAACGATGAACGGAACCGGCCAATATTCGGTGGCGGGATTCCATCGCAGCCGCAGACACTCAGCTCGGCGCCCGGTGTTTACTGTGGCGCTTCCGTTTCCTTTTCTTTTCTAGATTTTCTTGATTAGAAAGCTTTACTGTCTCTCTCTCCCCGTCTCTCGTATGCTCGTTTCTGTGTGAGGTGTGATTCCGCCCCCCCTCACCGCACCATCCCCCGAGACCCTCACGACTAGCAGCAGCCTCCAGGAAATGACAAGATTAGTGCCGGCGTGGCGCCCGCTCGCTCGTCATCGCTTATTATTTGTTTGCGTCTCTCGATTAGTGGACCGACTCCTGCACACCCCCCCCGGTGTGTCGTGTGTAACATTTGTGTGCGTAACAAGCAATGGGTCGCTTACCGCCGCCGACCTCCTTCGGCCTCCGGCTCGAGTTTATGGGCGTGAGGGACATAAAGTTGCGCGAGAAAGGATACGCAAACAACTCGCACACACACACACACACGCCGCGAATAAGGATTACACCCCTAGCAGGATA
>NW_026684349.1:0-3287 GCF_943735745.2 Anopheles bellator | reverse complement strand
CACCGGGGTAGTTGGACTGGGGTTGCGGAATTTATGACTGGGAACATAATGGGAAGATATTCGATAGAAAAATATTTTTCATTTCAATTAATGTAAGTGTAATGCAATGTGTGTGGGGCCGCCGGAAGGGGTGGGGGGGACTTCGCCACCCTTCCGGCGGACGGCCGGAAGTGCCGGACAAGAGTGGCTTCCGCTGCCGCCACCGAGAGTGTGGATGCGCTCTCGCTGGTGCCGGTAGGATTAATTGCGCCCGACACTAATGGAAGAAAAACATCATCCTCCGAGAGGTGGGCGGCTGGGGACCGGAGTGAGTGAGGAAGCGGGGTGAACTACACGTCGATTGGTCGCGTGTGTTTCGGCGCGTTCTTTTTGTTTGCGCTACGCCCCGCCTGCGATGTCCACGAAAGGGCTTGTGCTGAGCACCGGACGCGATTCCGAACGGACGTCGGAGCGACTCTATCGGCGACCACCGCCACTCAGTGGGGTGCGAATGACCCCCTGACCCTCATCAGATTTCCGCAACTTCCCCCCTGTCTCCGGCTTTCCCCACACTCACCTTTCCCGAGCGTTCGAAATCTTCATCAGCATCAGCAGCCCACGAACCGCATTCGAAATCTAGGCCTCGGAGCTAGGCCTTGAACAGGAAGCACCACCTATCAGCGGTGTGTCCATGTGCAAAGACCAAGACCAGCGCAAATCACTAATTCTACCCAGAAATGCCAAGAGAACACGCTAGATTTCTTTGACCCAAACCGGACTCGTAAAACTCGGGACCGTGCAGCCAACAAACATATTGCTAACCCGGCGTCCACAGTATGAGAAACTTGGAAAAAATGTATGGCAGGCCAAGAAACTATTAATCTTTTGCTAGAGTTCCGTGAGTTACTTTGAGTTGCTTTGAGCGCCTTATGTTTACGGGATATTTTCTCGTTTCGGGGGTATTTGTTTTTGACAGTTTACGGCAAATTTTGGCAAATTTTTATTGCTTTCCCAAAATATGGCTAGTTTTTCGACAGCGGATCAAATTTTGACAAAAATGGCCATAGAAAGAGAAGGAAAGGAAACTGAAAAATTAAAGCATAAACAAACGAACTGTCATTTCACTCACTGGAGCTCACGGAATTTTTCGCGCAAAAGCTTCTAGTGTGGACGCTAGCATATCAAAAACCTGTAGAGAAAACTCATACTGTGGTCGAAGCGTAACAAGTAAAACCTGTACGACCAGGACGAAGCATGGAGTCCGAAAGTGAAAATAATAGAAAATATAGAACACACGAGAGACATGATGATATCGGATCATAAAAATACGTGCCACACTTAAAAGGCTGGAAAAATGACTTGGCGGTAGGCAAACGCTGGATTAGAGTTCGTTGGAATGTGGAAGTCAACGGATCGTGCTATAGGGAGGCTGCTACGAGTCTAATTTTGTTTTGTTGTTTTGATGCACTCTTCATATGAATGGATGTGAAGCTTCATTCCAATTTTTATTTCAAGACATTTATTATCGACGTATCTTAGTATTTTTCACAACGGCAAAAGTCAAGTATCGTGCAGTGAGTGAATTATTATTTCGGGAAAGTTTAAAAGCAAGGGAAACAATATTTTGACTGCAGTTTTGCAGCTTTTGCAGGCTTCCTGCAAGTTCGAATTATTGGAGTATCCACCCTATTCACCAGATTTGGCCCCCAGCGACATCCATCTGTTTTCAGACCCAACTATATCATGTGTGAAAAGCGTTTTTCATCAAATGAAGACGTCATAGAAGCTACGGAAGCGTTTTTTGAAAGCGTTTCAGTTTCTCTCTTCAGGGGTGGAATTTATACTTTGGAGTCTCCTTGGAACAAGTGTATTGATGTTCAGGAAGGCCATACTGAATAATAAAGTGTGTTTCAAACCATAACAATGTGTCTTTCTTATCGAGGTAAAGAACTTATTGAACAGCTTAGTATATAAGAAACAGAAAAACAACTACAGAGGAGGATTGTCAAGACGAACGCCGAAGCGTAAAAGTCGTTTTATTCTCGAGTGTCTCCAGTCCGCCTGGAGCAACAGCAACTCCAGGCGGAATCTTAAAGACTCATATCGAGTCACGTGACAGTTAAACGCCATTTCGGCCTAAGACCGTGCGAAATCGACGCATCGTCACGCATCAATCGGTGACGGCGGAGTTGATCAGAAAGTCAAAGTCAAATCTTCCCCTAGGTCAAAAGACCCCTAGGGGGGACTCTTCACGTGGTCCGTTTGGGGTACGTCGGGGTACCTAGACCGACGCAAAAGAAACTACCAAAAAATGGACGCCAAAAATGGGTGCCACATCCTTTGGCCCCAAAACTGATTCCGGAACGTTCCGTGTCTCCGTGCCGGTGCCGTTGAGAGAGGGAGAGAGAGAGAGAGAGCGGGGCCAGCAACAGTACTGCCTCGAGCAACGTCTTCCCCCTCCAAGTGCCTCCCACTGCCCCACGCGGCCCACCCCCTCACCTTCACAATTCCTGGTCTGGGTTCCTGGCCCCCCCCGGGCCATCACTGGCCTAAATCTTTTCGAAAATCCTTACGCGCTGCGCTCGAGGCGTGCACGGGGTGTTCTCCTCCAAGAGGATCTCTCCTCGCTCCCAATCTGCCCCGCCAACCCCCCACCCCCTTCAACTTGATCCCTGACCCCCGGCCGCTCATCTCGGTTCAAGAGAGGCTCGGAATTCAATTCCCCAAGATGCCGACCCAACCAGAGACCCGGGGCAAACACATATACCAGGTCATCTCCCCCCCCCCCCTCCCCACCCCCTCCGATTGTTCATCTTTTCACTCACGCGGACACCAATTTTTGCGCCCCACCCGAACCTCCCTCTAACACCTCCTCACGTGCCCGTCTCGGGATGCGTCGCCGCTCGCCGCGAACGGGCGAATCAATAAATCGGAGACCTTTACTTTTACCGCACGGCCAATCCGACCGCCCACCCACGGCACGTCCTGGCGTGATGGCCAAACCACGCCAAGGATTACGCGCGCTCCTTTAAGTCTTTAATTAGGTGAAATTTTCCCCCAAATTGCTCCCCATCGGGCCCAGGGTGGCCCAGGATGCGTGTGTGCGGCCCCTACAGTCACAAGATTAAGCTTCCGCTACCCCCGCACCATGGGACACCCCCCCCCCCCCCCCGCACCCTCTCCAACGAGATCACCGAATCGGCTGTAAACTATTAAAGAATGGAGACGGGAGAATGGAAAAACTAACCCGTCAAAACCCGACCCCCGGACTACTTCCCGGGCTCCCCCCGTCGTCGGCGGATGTGGCG
>NW_026684348.1:11763-11899 GCF_943735745.2 Anopheles bellator | reverse complement strand
TGGTGATCGAGCAGTTGGCTGCTCGATCCCTATCGGTGTCCACCACATAACAAAAGTGCTGCTAGCTGTTGTATTCTATTGTTTATGTATGCGCTGGCAACCTGTTCAAGGACTGATTCATGCCGGTACTTGTCCA
>NW_026684348.1:0-11663 GCF_943735745.2 Anopheles bellator | reverse complement strand
GGATGACTATCAACACTTTTGGAATCCGACTAACAAAAGTGCTGCTATCTGTTGTATTCTATTGTTTATGTATGCGCTGGCAGTGCGCTGGCAGTGCGCTGGCAACCTGTTCAAGGACTGATTCATGCCGGTACTTGTCCACAATTTGGCCAAGGGATGACTGTTGTGTTCTGTACTTGATGTGACTTTATTTCACTCCGATCGTGACTCGACTGACCCACTGACTGTTCTTGGTGTCTCCTTTTATACCCAGAGGAGGCATCGGGCTTCGCCTCCGCTGGCGGCAGGGGGCGTGGCCAACTGGTGGAACCGGAAGTGTTCCAGACTTGCCATGGTGCGGTCGCATACACAACATTTCGTCCCCTTTTTAAAATGTTAGTTACGGGCTGAATCGGTTAGGGGGATATCGCAGTCTCTGCGAACGGCGTACTGGGGGGGCTCGGAGGCGAATGGTCACTCCGCTGTCCATGCTGCGTCTCTGGCGTTGTTCCTGTATCGGATTCCGGCTGTGGCTGTTGAGACGGGTTCGTCTCCTCGTCTAAGTCCCACTGATATGACGGGGAGTTATCGTATGCCCTGTCGACTCCGTCGAACCTGCGAATTTGGTCATTGTGTCTCTTGAACTTTTGGCGGCTTTATCACGCAGCGCCAATATATTTCGGGATCGAAATGTAGGATAGAACACGACACGACACGATACGTTCTTTTCAACGGCTGCACACCCACTAGAGTGGCACACCCGCTCGTTTATTTTCCAAGTTCTCCCGGCTCACCGGCGCACGTAGTCACGTCTATAACGCCGGGTTCGAGTGCGCTCGAGTTTATAGGGCTAGATTCAGGTGCCCCACAGTACTCCCCTCTTTAGATTTTGCATCTTGGATGTAGGTTGTATCACCCGACCCGATCGCGTCCGGTACGGTTCGTCCCAGTGCTGTGTGTCTCCAGGTGCACTGTTGTTGCTGCCGTTGCTATTGCTGGTGTTGTTGCTATTTACATGTGGTGGTGGTTCGAGATTGGCTGCTTTTAAACGGTCGATAGAGATCTCCACCTTCTTGCCTTTGATCTCTAACACAAATGTCTTCATTTTTCGTTCCACAACTTTGTACGGTCCCTCGTATGGTGATGTAAGGGCTGGCTTAACGTGATCCACGCGCACGAACACTTCGCTACAAGACTCGAGAGCTTTCTCTATGTACGATTTATGTTGTGGGTTATGATTCGTTGCGTAGGTCTGATGCTAGACATCGCTTTCCTCAGGTTCTTCGTGAACTCTACTTGTTCGCGGCGCTAGCCACGATTTCGGAAAGAATACAATTTTGGATCTTCTCTCTTCTTAATGCGGATCAAAATCCTGTATTTCTCCTGTATCCCGGTTTCCTCTGTCCTCCTCGATAGTCGAAACGGAAAGGACCCGTTTCTCTTCTCTGCTGGCGCTTGTCACGTCACCGCTGCTTATCTCGTGTTTTCGATTCTGGATCCGATACTTCAGGCTATCTCCGTTTTGGACGTCGGATCCAGTTCTCTGGCTCTAGCTGTTCGCAACACCCCGACCCGTAACGTTAGTCAAATCACTAGCTGGACGCACGTTACTTTCTAATTCCAGAACTGCTAGATTCGACGCTGCTCTTTTCACTAGACCTCCTTTCGTCCTAACCCAAGCCTGTCTGTATCTTCCGTCTCTCGAGATGACGACTTCCTCGATTCTACCGCGAGTCCACATTTTCCTATTCTGTCCGTCGACCACGTAAACCAAATCGCCAACCTGCAATGGTTTCGCATCCTCGAACCATTTTGCCCTACCGTTCACCTTCGAAACGTACTCCCTTATCCATCGTTGCCACATTTCTTCTGCCAGGCGTTGGGAACGGTGGTAGCTGTTACGTAAGGCTTCTGCTGCGTTTGGCACCGGTGGGAGGTGTTCGTGTTCGCTTGGAGACACGCCCCGCAGGAAGTGATTCGGGGTTAAGGCTTCCGAACCTTCGTCAGCCACGTAGACGAGCGGTCTGGAGTTCGTCAACTTGGTTCCACTTACTAGGACTTCTAGAGCCCCTTTGACGGTCCTGACTAGCCGCTCCCACGAGCCGCCCATGTGTGGAGTTCCAGGGGGAATGAATCGCCAGCCGGTACGAGCATCCGTGACTCCTTCTGCGCAGAATTCTTCTACGTCTCGTATCTGCTGTACGATCTCTTTGCTTGCTGCCTTCAAATTGGTGCCATTATCGGAGATGAATTCCCGGGGAGGTCCTCGACGGCAAACAAACCTGCGAATTGCCATCAAACACGCGGCTCCACTAAGGCCATAGGCGACTTCCAGGTGCACTGCACGGACCACCAGGCATGTGAATAACACAATCCACCTCTTATGTTTACTACGCCCAACGGTCACCTCCTTTCCGGTCACCAACGGCCCAACGGGCTTTAGCCTTTCCAGCGGCAGGGGTGCCATTTTTGGATTTCTCGGAATGGTCCTATGCACCTTGCACCATATGCAAGCCTTGATCACTTTCTTCTCTTCGGCGTTTGCGTTCGTTATATGGAATCTTAGTCATTTTTAACACTCTCATTCAGGGCGTGACCATTTTTCTCATGGTAATATCCTATCAGCTTTCTGGTTATCTCGTGACCGCTGGGTAGTATAATAGGAAATCTTAAGTCACTCCGCGTATTCTGTCCTCCCCCCAACTTGTAAGACACCTTCTTCGTCTAGGAGGGAGGTTAAGCGGTACAAATCGCTGTGTTTGTCGAGACGACACCACTTATCGGGAGGTGAGTTCTTGTTTTTCGTGAGCAGTTTGACTTCGTCGGGATATTCTTGCGACTGAGCTAATTTGAACAAGAATTGTTCAGCCTTTTTGTACTCTTCCTGTTTCAGAGGAACTCTTACTGATTTCGGGTTTCCTTTAGTGGTCCATTCAACTTGCTTACGTCCTGATTTCATTATTGCAACGCTTAATTTCTTTTGCATCGAGGCCGTTCTTTTGAAACATTCAATTTCTAGTCCTGCCCTTTTACGTTTTAGGTTCGATATGAATCTAAATACTCTTGCGATTACGCGAACTAGGATTGTCCACTTCGATACCTTGAAGATCACCTCGGACATATCTGGTAGTTTCACATCATGGAAGAGGTGGGTAGCACGTAATTCTTCCTCCGTATTAGCGGCTACTTCCGGTTGTCGGGGCCAGCTTAGCTCGGACTCGTGAAGAAACCCCGGTCCTTTATACCATGCACTTTCAACATTAAATAAATCCAACGAACTTTTCTTTGTAAGTACGTCTGCGATGTTTTCCTTGGTAGAGATCCAGTGCCACTCTGTTACCCGAGATAACTCCAAAACTTCTCCTATTCGGAGAGCCACGAACAGCCTATACTGCTGCTGATTCGATCGAATCCATGATAGCACGGTCCGTGAGTCGATCCAGAAGAACCGTTCAGCTACCACTATTCTGTGACTTTCTTCCACAGTTTTAGCCAGCCTTGCACCTAATAAGGCTGCTAGCAACTCCATTCGGGGGATAGTTAGTTGTTTTAAGGGTGCCACTTTCGTTTTACTCATTACTAGCATAGAATGCGGTCTATCGTTTATCATCGCCCTAAAATAGGCGACGCATCCATATGCCTTCTCACTGGCGTCGGTGAACACGTGTAGTTGTAACTTCGTCACTTCAATGGATGAGGCTTCGCCAAAATAAGCTCGGGGTATTTTGACCGTTTCAATTCCCTTCATCTGTTGCATCCAACTTTGCCACCTTTGGTAACTTTCTTGCGGTACTTCTTCATCCCAAGCGCACCCCGCTCTCCACAGGTCTTGCACTAGCATCTTACCTAACACGGTGATAGGCGCCAGGAATCCTAGCGGATCGAAGACGGTCATGACGCTACTAAGTATGCTTCGCTTGGTAGGGAAGCTGTTTTCGTGTAGATTGGGAGGAGCCAAGAAACGGAAACAGTCATCCTTTACATCCCACGAGATGCCCAGCACTCGATCAGCAGGAATTTGAACGGATTTATCGCGCAGAGCTATCATTTCCAAAGCGAGAGCCTCACCCATCTTTTCGCAGAAAGTCTCTGAGTCGCTCACCCAATTTCTAATGACGAATCCTCCCTTGGAATGCACATGCTTCACTTCGTTAGCTAGCTCCAATGCCTCTTCCACGCTGTCAACGCTATCGAAATAATCGTCGACGTAGTGATGATATCGAATCGCTGTGTAGGCCTTTGGGAACTTGTCGCGAAATTGTTTAGCGTTGAGGTTTTTTACGTACTGGGCACTGCATGGGGAACACGTCGCCCCGAAAGTGGCTACATCCAACACAAAGATCTGAGAGTCGGTTTCATCTCCGCACGCTGGGAACAAGAAGCGTTGCGCTTGTTTATCTTCCGGTCGAATCTTAATTTGGTGATACATTTCCTTTATATCTCCGCCGAATCCAATACGTCGCTCGCGCCATGGTAGAATGACGGACAGTAACGAAGTTAGCATATCCGGCCCTTTCAGAGGCTCAGAGTTCAGGGATATTCTTCAACAGTGGCGGCTGCATCCCACACTAGTCTTATTTTTCCTGGTTTTCGTGGGTTTTGTACGACGTTAATGGGTATATACCAAACGGTTGACGGTGGGGAATTCTCTAGTTCGTATTGCGTCAGCCTATGTGCGTACTGTTTATCTACGTAATCGTTCACGATCTGTCGCACAGCCCTTTCCAGTTGTGGACTTTTCGCTAACTTTCGCTTCAACCCAACCAATCGTCGTTTAGCCATTGCAAGACTATCAGGAAATCTTCTACAGTCCGTCTTCCACAGCAGCCCGATTTGGAAGCGATCGTTGACGCGCACGGTTGTTGACTTCAGCAGTTTGCGCGCTCGGGCGTCGCTACTTGATTCCGGGATGAACATAGACGAGACTCCACTTTCCTCCAGGGAATACTGGCTGCGCAAAAGGTCGTGCAACACTTCATTTGTAATAGGGTAAGCAAAGTGGGAGAGCGCATGTTCGGCTTCCAGGTGATTTCCCGCTTCTGGTCCGTAGATGGTCCACCCCAGTTTGGACCTGACTCCAATTGGCTCGTTAGGTTGCCCTATTCTGGCCTCAATAGGGGCGAACAAGTGAAGGTTGTCTAAGCCTATCAACACTTGCGGTTCTTTAGAGCATCTATCTTCAACTGGTAGGTCCTTTAAATGATCATATTTGACCTTGAGCTCATTGAACGATACTTCTTGTTTTGGCATGACCAATTTCGATACTGTACGAACTTCCTTTAGTATAAACTCTTCCGACATTCCCTTCGCAGATAGCCTAAGATTTATCTTCCGAGAATTTTCCTCACGACGAGATACATCCGCTGTCCATGAGACAGTGAATGGTTCGCGAGTTCCTTTCAATTTTAATTTATCCGCGATGTTGTCCTCCATCATCGTAACAGATGAGCCTTCATCCAGAAATGCGGACGTTTCGTAGGACAATTCACCCGACCGAAGGGTAACCGCTACTATTCTGAATATTGTCCCTTTCTTTACTTCATCGTGGCAATTACAATTTTCATTGACAAGCACTACCCTTTCCCGATGCAATAGAGGGTGGTGATATTCATCACAATCATTCGTACCACATTTACGTTTGAAACGACACATTCCACGATGATTATTTAGGCAGGATTTGCATAGTTTCCATTTTTCTACGAGCTGCTCCCTTTCTTCAACGGGATCCTGCTTGAACTTTTCACAATTTCTTATTCTGTGCAATTCGCTTTTACAACTCCAACAAGCTTTCGATCTCGAGGGCGTATCCACTATTTCTGCGTGCATGTGAACGTTCCCCTGTGCCGGCCGTTTCTTCCAATCAGTTTTCTTTTCTTCGAGTCCGAAAAAATCGTCCACTTCTGATGCGTCACACATGATGTCGTCGATAAGGTCGGCAAATACACACAAAGGTTTCCCGCAAGCATGGCGCTTATGGCGCACCCACTCCATTTTGTAGCTTGCAGGTAGCTTGGCGACCAACTCATCCATCAAGAGAGGATTGTTCAGATGATCCTCCATTTTTGAAGCTTTTAAGTGATCGCAGAGCTGTTTCACTGCGATGCCAAACGGGATAAACGTGCCCAACTTGTTAGCATCGGGAGCTGGTGTGTTCCGCACCTTTTCGATTAATAATTTTAGCAACCTTTCAGGTCTTCCGAACAAGCAGCGCAGATCTTCAATGACGCTAGGAACTGATTCGGGGAGTAGAAGACGGCCCCTTACTGCTTCTAACGCTTTGCCGCGCAAACTATCTCTCAACCTTTGAAGGTTCTCGATATTAGAAAACCCGCACGTTTCTGTCGTGTCTCTGAAGCTGCTGTAGAACAGAGGCCACATTTCGGGATTGCCGTCAAACGCTGGCAAATTTTTCGGCACACATTTCCTTGCCATCATTTGGCGTCGCGTCACTTTGTCATCATTTCCACACACTTCTTCGCACACATCACTGTCCTCACTTTCTTCGCAATCCCCTTCCTTTCGTGGTCCTGTCTCACGCCTGTATTTTAACCGCAGCTCGGCCATCTCTCTTTCGTGTTTAAGTTCTATTTCACGCATCTTCAGTTCGTATTGCTGCTTTAGCACTTTTACACCTTTATCGCTTTCGGGTCGCTTATCGGTAGCGTCACTAGTTTTGCGGGCATTTTTTTGCTGCCTTTGCCCTACTGCTACGGCAGCCGGACGTTTTTGTTCCGTTCTCTCTTCTGCCTGCTCTACCAACGACGCTACGCAGGGTTTAGTACCCTCCGTTGTCCCGATCGCCAGGACCTTTCCCTCGGGTGTATCTGCCTTACCGTCCATCCCAATTACCGCTGCACAGAATCGCTGCTACCACGTGGTCCTATGAGAGCTCGTTGACCTTGGCTTCCCTTTGATGCACTCAACGTTCTCTCGTGCTTTGCAGCTTTCTCGTGAAACAGCCAATCCCCCCTATTATGAAACTCGAATCGAGTACTCGAACATTCATCCTTGTTCATTTTGCTATCGCGGCAATCGATCGACTTTCCGTACGGAAAGGATGAACGGAGCTTTCAACTGGATGAACTGTTTTGTCGAACGATCGACTTGTCACGGCATTATCAAACTCGAATGAATTGTCGTATTCGACAATCCGGCTTCCGTCAACTTTTTGCTGCGGAAAGAGCAGCTCTGTTAGGATGTCTTTGATTTTATCAATTAGTTTGTATTGTTTATGCTCCGCAGGGATAGCTAGGTAGGCCGAAAGGATACTGGTGGGTTTTTTTTTCATTCATGTGGTAGATAATTACCCCGTAAAGAAACTAATTAGTTCGGAAGAAAGAAGGGCAAGAGTAGGTAAGTGTTTTGTATTCCTGTGGTTACCGCAGTCCCGAATAGGCCGGAAAGATACGGGTAATTTTTTTTAATCATGTTGCTACAGCAGTTGCAAATAAGGCGAAGAGATTCGAATAAGTTTGTTTCTATTTCGGAAAGTATAGTCAAAAACATTTCCCTTGAGATGCGAACATTTTTCTTGAACCCGCAACAACATTATTCCATGGAAGAAAAATCGATTGATCATTTTCGATTTTGGGCCATCATCGGTGGGTCGGATTTACATCGCAATATTTTGCGATGAATCGTTATATTTTTAGTTTCTTTGCTATCAACGTCGCTATCGAAAACGTAATACGCGGAAATCATCTTTACATTTCTGAAACGTAAAAGCAAGAATCGTACGCCCATCTGAACTGCTATCTGTATATGTATGTGTGTGTGTGTGTGTGTGCAATGTTTACAAAAATGCACCAGAATGGCAGATGGCAGGGCAGTTCGTACTCGAAGAGCTTGACAAGCTTTTACATTTAAGCTTTTTAGCACATTTTAGCACATTTAGCACTCGGAGCTTCTCGAATAGAAAACCGTGATACCGACCATCGAGTTCGACAAACGAGTGCGAGAAGTTCACTCGAATCCGCCGTACGAGTTCTGTAATAGGGGGGAATGATTCGTCGTACGGTCGTGGGAAGAGTCGAAGTCGAGAATTAGAAAGGATTTTGATTGTTCGCGGCGCTAGCCACGATTTCGGAAAGAATACAATTTTGGATCTTCGCTCTTCTTAATGCGGATCAAAATTCTGTATTTCTCCTGTATCCCGGTTTCCTCTGTCCTCCTCGATAGTCGAAACGGAAAGGACCCGTTTCTCTTCTCTGCTGGCGCTTGTCACCTCACCGCTGCTTATCTCGTGTTTTCGATTCTGGATCCGATACTTCAGGCTATCTCCGTTTTGGACGTCGGATCCAGTTCTCTGGCTCTAGCTGTTCGCAACACTACTGTTGCTTCAACACTAGATTTTGCTTCAAAAAATTCTCCCGGAAGGCGAAGGGTTGTCCCGTAAGTGAGTTCTGCTGCGGTCGCCTGTAGGTCTTCCTTCCATGTTGATCGCATTCCCAGGAGAACGATCGGTAACGTTTCGGTCCATCGTGCATTTGCGTGACTCATGATTGCGGCTTTCAACTGTCGGTGCACACGCTCTATTTGTCCATTTGCCTGCGGATGATACGGGGTTGTTCTCAGATGCTGGACACCCAGCATTCTGTTCAAATTGTGAAACATCTCGGACTCAAATTGCCGGCCCATATCTGTTGTCACGATCGCTGGAACTCCGAACCTCGCCACCCAGCCGGAGATAAACGCTTTACAAACCGTTTCGGCCGTAATGTTTGGTATCGGTATCACCTCCGGCCAACGCGTGAATTTGTCGATCAAGGTAAGACAATATGCTTGCCCTTCAGATGGTGGCATGGGTCCGATCAGATCCATGTGAATATGGCTAAATCTTGCATCCGGCGTGTCAATCCGACTGATTGGTGCCTTGTTGTGGCGGTGAACTTTTGTTTTTTGGCATGGAATGCAGTTCGTGACATACTGTTTGCAATCCTTTCTCATGGACGGCCAAACGAAACGTTCTGATACTAGCTTGGTTGTTGCGCGAATTCCCGGGTGCGACGTGTTGTGTAGCTTTTGTATCACAGCTTTGCGAAAAATGCGCGGAACGAACGGTCGAACGTTCTTGGTAGATGTGTCACAGTGTATGGCTATAGACGACTGCGGTGTGTGCAGTTTCTTTATCTGTATTGTTGATGTCTCTGGTTTGCTTTGTAAGAATTTTTGTAGGTCATCTTCCGCGGCTTGAGCTTCGCCTAGTTTTTGATAATCGATGATGTCTGTGATGGACGAGATTCGACTCAGCATGTCAGCCATTTTGTTTTGTTCACCTGGAACGTGTCTGATGTCGGTGGTATACTCGCTGATAAAGCTTAGCCGACGTTGTTGCGTTGGGTTGGCCCGTTCTGGCCGTTGTTCAAAGGCGGTTATAAGTGGCTTATGGTCAGTGTATATACAGAACTCACGAGCTTCCAACATATCCTTGAAGTACCTTATCGCTGCATATATCGCGTACAGTTCCCTGTCGTATGTGCTGGCCTTCAGTAACGGTGGAGGAAGTTTTTGTGAAAAAAATGCTAGCGGCCGTGGTCCGTCACTTCCTATCTGGTGTAGTGCTGCCCCTATTGCCGTATTTGAAGCGTCAACGTCCAACGCTAACGTTGCGTTGGGTGCTGGATGTGCTAATGTGGCTGCATTCGCAATGTCTTGCTTGCATTGCTCGAATGCCCTTTCTGTAGCTGTAGCTTCTGTAGTCCCATTGTAGAGCGGTAGTGTCGTTCTTTTTATTGCCGATGATCATGTTTTGTAGTATTTGTTGTTGAAGTGCTGCTTTTCGAATGAATCTTCTGTAAAAATTGACGATGCCAAGGAAACGTTTTAGCTCATGTACGACTGTCGGTTTGCCGTGATCCATTATAGCCTTAACCTTTTTTGGGTTTGGTTTTATTCCCTCGGCGGTAATTAGATGACCAAGAAATTCTACGGTTGTTCTGCCTATCTGGCATTTGCTTGGATTTATCGTGAGGCCATTTTGTCTTAATTTTTCAAAGACTGTTTCGAGGTGAATTTTGTGTTGTTGTGCATTTTCCGAAGCGATGCAGATGTCGTCTACGTACGGAAAAACGAATGGTAGATCCTTAAAAATGTCGTTCATGAACCTTTGAAGGGTTTGCCCTGCGTTGCGAAGACCGAACGTCATGAATTTAAATTCGAACAATCCGAACGGAGTGGTAATGGCCGTTTTAGGAATGTCTTCTTGGGCTATTGGGATTTGATGGTATGCTCTTTGCAGGTCGATGCAGCTGAATACTGTTTTGCCATGTAATATATTCGCGAAATCCTGTATGTGTGGCACAGGGTAACGGTCGGGAATTGTTATGGCATTAAGGTTTCTATAATCTCCGCACGGTCTCCATTTGCCATTGGTTTTTTTACCATGTGTAGCGGGCTTGCCCAACTGCTTTTTGAAGGTTGGCAAATTCCTTGTTCCATCAGGAATCGGAATTCTTCCTTTGCTTCCGTTAATTTGTCGATGGGAAGCCTCCTGGGTCGGCAAAAAAGGGGGGGGGCCTGTTGTTACTATTTGATGTGTCACCGGAGTTTGAATCCGTTTCGTCTTCATATCGAGAACGGTGATGTCTTTGTACCTTTCAATTAGCTCTGAGTATGGCGACGACGTGTTAAATGTCGTTATTGCTGGCCCAGTTGAAGCGTTAATGTCGTGTACTTCTAGCCGCGTAATGTTGTCTATCAATCTTCCTCTTTTAACATCTACAAGTAAATCGTAGTGCTTTAGAAAATCCGCTCCTATGATCGGAGTACTCACGTTTGCCACCGTGAAAATCCATACGAATTTCCGACGTAATCCCATGTCTATTGTTAGGCGTTTAGTGCCGTATGTAGCGATGGGGCTACCGTTTGCGGCGTGGAGTACCCTGCTCTGGTTTGGATGTTGTTTTTCGTTTTCGCACGGCGGGATCACCGAAATGTCCGCACCAGTATCTATCAGGAACTGTTTAGCCGAAATCGCGTCATTTACGTGCACGCGCAAGATTTCGCTGATGAGGTTTTGTGTGTGCTCTACTCTGACGTGTGTGTTGGTGCTCGTCGCGGGTCTGTGGCCGCTGGGCGCTTCTCTAAAAAAGTACACGTCTCATTGGTTCCCGGCTTTGTTCTCTCACAGCGGTACGCCTCTGAGCCGAAACGCTAGTGGTATTTGCAGACCCATCTTTGTGGTGTTGGTTGACCTGGGTTTCGTGTTCGAGGTCCGCTACGTTGCCGTTGTGCATATTCTGAACTGTCTCTCGTTTGCCAGCTGTCTCTTTCTCTACCGCGTGCTGCATGGATTGAAAGCACTTGATCCATTTTTTTTGTTAGAGTCGTGATCTGGCTCTCCAGCGCTTCTATGCGGGTATTTCCGGCCTCTGTCTTTTGCACTTCTGCGACCTGTTCGCACTGCGCTGACTCGCATATCTTATCCGCCACGCTTGCCTGATCGTCCAGCGTTGCGTTCTGCATGGCCGCGATTATTGAGCGTGTCGTGGTGGGGAGTGCGCGGAGCCAGATATTCGACAAAATGGCGTCCGAGCAGGCTCTGCCACCCAGACGACGCATTTCTGTCAGCAGCGTCGACGGCTTGCGATCGCCTAGGACGACACTGGATAGTAGGCTGGTTAGCCGTTAGTTGTCTGACGGCAAGAAGTGCTCCAGAACGGCCTTTTTTATGGTGGCATAGCGGT
>NW_026684347.1:7043-11910 GCF_943735745.2 Anopheles bellator | reverse complement strand
TGGCCGTACACTTAGAGAATGGCCAAAGAGTATATTTCACAGAACAGGATGCGACCAGTTTTTGTCATCCATGTCAGAGTGATGATTTCGCCCGAACACTGCTATACTCAAAAATGCGAAAGTATTACACCTGCCCCAAAACCCAAAAGGGGATTTCAAAGACGGAAACAAGGAGACAGGACGAAGTCTGTCGGGGCAGCTAGTATGGGATAAAGAAAACGAAAAAAGCGAGAGAACACACAGGTGAGAGGCAGGGGGCCGCTCGGTGAGAGAATTCAATCGACTGCTCACTCCTTGGACCTAACCACTGCTCACAGCGATTCCCCCATATAAAGCTATATGGCAAAAAGTTTTCGAAGTAGCCGATGGGAAGCAAGTGAGCTGCGGATGGGCTGCGGAATTTGAAGTGAGAAGAGTGAAATTGTTCACTGGGCAGAGCGGCATTCATTTCGGGGTCGTCGCACCACGAGAGCCACTGACGTTACTTTCGTAACACAAATAGTGCATGAGTTAATTAACTGCTTGATGCGTTTTGTCATATTGGGAAAAAGTAGGAGCGTTTAAGTTGGCTTTCAACTTCGGTTATACCTCTATGAGCTCTTTCGTGTTCTTTCCTTATAATGATGTCTTGTCGTGTTTCGTAAATCACGTCTTCGACCATGTTTTGAGTCAACACAAAATGACAATTTGAACTGCAAAAGTGTTCCCTATGAACTTCTTCGATTACATTGAATAGATTTTCCGGTGCTAGCAAAGCATTTTGTTTTCCATTTGAAAATTCCTTTAGGAAATGAGTTATTTTCGCGTTATCGAACGTATTCGAGCAAATGGTTGTCCTCTTGTAGTTTGGAAAAATATTTTCTTTGACGACTGAGTCAAAGTCAAAGCTATTTTGAAAATTATTTGGTTTCTGTAGCTATTGATAGGTCGTTTTGTAAAATGCATGTAGTGATCATCGGATGTGTTGGCTGAATGTACAGTGTCGATTGAAGAAGAATGACCATTGTTTTGTACTGACGCTTCATCTGAACTTTCTAGTATGTTTGGGTTGGCTTCAATTTTCCTGCTGAGTGCATCAGCCACAACGTTGGTTTTTCCTGTTTTATAGGTGACATCGTAGTCATAGCTTTCCAACTCTAGACGCCATCTTATTAATTTTGCATTTTTGTGAGAGTTTTTTATAAAAATAAGAGGTTTATGATCTGTTACAAGGGTGAATTTATTGCCATAAAGGTATGGTTTAAATTTCGTTACTGCCCATATTATAGCCAGAGCTTCTTTCTCTGTTGTAGAGTAGTTGGCTTCTGTTTTGTTTAGAGTGCGGCTAGCAAAGGCGATAGGTTTTTCTACATTATCAATAATTTGAGAAAGAACTGCTCCCAATGCATAGCTACTAGCATCTGTCGTTAAAATGAAAGGGAGTTCAAAATTGGGATATGCTAAAATTTGATCAGAAATTATTATTTCCTTTAATTTCTTAAATGCTGCATTAAAGTCATGATCCTTTCGATCGATCTTTTGGTCCTTTTTCAAATATTTCATAAGAGGTTTGGTTATTTTCGAGTAGTCCTTTATAAATCGTCTATAATAGCCTACTAGTCCCAGAAACTGTTTGATTTCCTTCTGGTTCTCTGGGAGCTTCCAGTCCTGTATTTTATTTATTTTTTCGGGGTCTGGCTTGATGCCATCGGTGGTGATGACATGTCCTAGGAAGTTGGTTTCTTTTTTCATAAATTCGCATTTATCGGGTTGGATTTTTAAATTGAAATCAGAAAGTCTGTTTAGAATTTTGGCAATATTTTTTACGTGTTCTGTTAAATTTTTCCCAATAATGATGATATCGTCTAAATAAACAAAGCAAATAGTGCCTATATAGTCGTGTAGTATGCTCTTCATTGCACGCTGAAACGTGGCAGGTGCGTTTTTCAAACCAAAAGGCATTCTTAAAAATTCAAAATGTCCCATCGTTGTAGAGAAAGCTGTTTTTTCTTGATGTTTGGGGTCCATTTCGATTTGATGGAAACCTGATTTTAGGTCTAGGGTTGTAAAATACATTGATTTTCCAAGGTTATCCAGTATCTCTTCGATTTGAGGTATAGGGAATTTGTCGCTAACTGTCTTTTCGTTCAACTTCCTGTAGTCTATGACGACGCGTACCTTCCGTTTCCCCGATGCGTCTGCTTTCTTGGGAACAACCCAAATTGGTGAGGAGTAAGGGCTATTGGAGTGTTGGATGATTTCATTCTCGAGCAATTCTTTAATTTGTTCCTCCACATCTTTTTTGAAAGTATGTGGGTAACGGTAGGTCTTTGTGTAAATTGGACTTTCATCGGAAGTTATTATCTTGTGTTTAATGGCTGTAGTGGCAGTTAATTTTTCATTGTGGCGAAGGAGAACATTTTGGTGTTTCAATATTACCTCGAAGAGCTTCTCTCTTTCTAACTTTGATAAGTGACGGGTACGTATTAACTCATTTAGTGTTCTACTCGTTATTTCGTTTTCTGGATGGATCGAAATAGGAGAGATTGTTTCAAAATTGTTAATATTTAAATTCAATTTTCCAATGACGGGTGCTGTTTTACTGGAGCTTAAAACTTTTGTCATTGTTTTGTTGTTATTGGCATTGTACAAGCCTGGCTCGATAACAACACTTCTGCAAAGTTTTTGATATGTTGGGACAAACCAGTCACCATTAACTGTCGTTTCAATCAATATGTTATGGGATTATAGTTTTTTTGCGGGAAAGTATTTATCGTACGGAAACAAAATATTACCGATTGATATTGTCTCCTTTTTGTAGTTGATATGTGCTTTTAGCTTTGCAAGTGTTTCAGATCCTATTAAACCGTCAAAATAAGTATGAAATTTCAAAACATAAAACGAAAAAGGTTTGAAATTTCCGTTAAATAGGTCCATTTTGCCTTTTTTTGTTACTTTATTCGTACCGCAGACATTCTTGTATTTCTCATTTTGTTTAGCCAAGATTTTAATGCTTTGTATAATCGTCTTGGAATTATTGTAGTATTTTGAAATACTCATACCCTCGGTCATTCTACACTGCCAGAGTTGGCATTTATAGGTTGATAATTCTTGGCGATCGCCAAGAGCGTTTATCAGAGCTTCCTTTACTCGATCGAAATCGTCCGGAGTCCCTGCAAGGCAAATTATGTCCCTAGCTTTGCCCTGGATTTTATTTGTCACAGCAGTGGCATACATTTTGTATTGCAGCGGTGTAACGTGCTGCCTGAAAACGTTCAACGTTTCCTCGGCGGTTGCAAGCCAAGCGTTGAGTTGTTTTGTGTTGCCGTCGAACACGGGCAACATTTTAATCGGGTCGGGTATTTTGAATAGCTGTTCGAAGTTGGCTGTCGGATGCGCTTGTGTTGGTGCGCTTGATTCTGCGGATGCCACAGGTATTACACCTGTGACATTATCCAAACGTGATTGAAAAGTTTGGAGTAATGTGTCCTGCTGTTGTTGCTTGTTTTTTAATTCGGACATCATGTCCATCATTATTTGCATTTGGCTACAAATTTGATCCATTTCGCTTCTTTCTTTCAAAGAAAGAATTTCCAAATCGGGAGGATTTTGGATGGGGATGTGAGCAAGGTCAGCTGATTCAATTGAAGCGATGCTCTCTTCGGAATCTGATGATTGGCAATTATTATTTTTTCCTCCGCTCAGAAAACCTCGTGCTTTTTTCAGAGCGCTTTTTTCTGTAGGTGCCCGTGACATTAAAGGGTTACAAAAAGGTAATGTGCGTTCAGATCGTGCGCTGCGGTCTCAGCTGCTCGTTTTCGATCTGCAGTTCACTAACACACTGTCGAAATATCGTTAGCTATTGAAGTGGACTGTTGGAGATACTCCATTACATATTCCAGCGTACCGTTATTTCTAATACCGTTTTTTCTTCACTAGACGAAATTATTATGTTTTCAATCACGGTTTCGAACTGTGAACACTGTGTGAAACGAATGCTAAAGCTCTATCTTGTAGTGGCTTTAAACACGTACTCTTTTCATCTATCTGGACGCGAATAATATAATTATTTCCACTGCAATTTACTTCCGTCTATCTAGTAGTGCGGTTGTCGATGCGTCTATCTGGTAGTGCGCAATCGGCTTGCAAAAGCAATGAGAAAAAAAAAATTATTTGCGATTTTTGTGCTAAAACTCTATCTTATAGTGGCTTTAAGCACGTGAATTCCGCTACACAGTTTCCACTACAAATTGCTTCCGTCTATCTGGTAGTGCGGTTATCGATGCGTCTATCTGGTAGTGCGCAATCGATTTGCAAAAGCAATGAAAACAGATTATACGCGGTTTTTGCTGTCGTGGTAGCGTAAGCCGGGCTGACGATGCTGGTTCTCCAGGTGTAGTCTGCGGGGGGATCCTCAACTCCGCGGCGACAAAATGTCTACATGCCACGAATGATTAAATATCTGTATTAAATATTTTCTCGGAATCACTTTAAACACGATTTTTTTGTTCGTGTTTCCTCCACTGTTATCACTGACTAACACTCAACCGACTCCGTACGGCTGCGCCAATTATGTGATCGAACTCGAACACGTGTTTACTCAGGCGATATCAAATCGAGAGTGCCGTTTTATTATACACATTTCTTATTCCTACTTAATTTCTAATCTAACACTAACACTACCTATTCTAAACCTATTCCTACATTTACCTAACACTACCCGTAACAATATTGTATGGATAATTATATTCCTAACAAATGTTTCATTTAATAATTCATTCAATAATACCCTAAAATATGTACCTAAAAGGGCACATTTGTATGTTTAGAGGAGACAACATTTTTACTACCCTTGTGTAACGCGCACCCAGATTTTAGAGCTAAAAAA
>NW_026684347.1:0-6943 GCF_943735745.2 Anopheles bellator | reverse complement strand
ATTGTAATCGACAACGAAAGGGGATTGCAGACTCCGGAACCTGGAAAATTAATACTGTGGCGCTACACGAAGCGTGAAAACTGGCGCAAAATTAATTATTAATGTCAAACTGTTTACGCTTCGTGCGGCAGCAAAAATATAAAAACGAAATGTCAAACGTGTTCACGTTCGTGTTTTTGGTCCGAGAAAATAGAAATAGAAGAGAAATCAATTGATTTCTGAACATTGTTTTCTGCTTTTTTCGATTTTGTTGCTATACCAGCAAATAAGAACTTAAATTATCCTTTGTTTATAAACAAAGCGTATGCAAAAAGTATTTACGTTTGGGTTTACGCCTCGGCCGAGCCGTAAACGTTTTGACAAAAGCGCAGCAGTTTGTCATTAATCCGTAATGTCAAAACCATTACGTTACGTCTATTGTAGCCCTCCAGCTAGAAATTTCTTGTTTCATGCAGGAACACAGAACGTACGACGCAAGCAAATCGGAGACGCAACATCGCATCTGTCATCCATTGTTTGGTTTTTCGAAATAAATTTTTTTGACTTAGGTAGCCAAAAAATGATTAAACGGCTGTTTCCAAATGATAGCTTCATTACGTATTGTTCAAGAAAATAGGCCCACCCTGTAAAAATGAATGAAAATTGTGATGTTTTAACAATCGCTGGACTACGATTTATTACTTGAAATATACGTTTTGGCATACTTTCGAATAAGTTCTTTAGCACGTTCATCGACAGGGAACGCCAAGCATTTCTAATCGCCTCTTCAAGCGTCTGTATATTTTCGTAATGCTTGCAATTCGCATAGATCTGTCGAACTGGAATTCCCGAAACATCCTCAATAAGGTATAGACATCTGGAGAAACAGCCAACCAGATCATTAAATTTACTCCTAAATGATCCAAGTAAGTTTTTGTTGTCCTACTTGCATGGGGAGTTGCATTATCCTGCTGAAAAGTTAGCTAGTGGTGGTTGAAACGATGCAGGTATGGCTTCAAATTACTCTCCAGAATAGCTATATACCCTTCAGTGTTCATTCGTGAAGGAACGATTGTTAAATTACATTTAGCTTGGCTGTTAAACGCACCCCATATGATATGGGAACCTCCGCCATAATTCTGTCGTCTAGAACAACGAGGTTCCCGTCTCAAATCTCGCCAGTAGTGGCAAAAACCATCCGGCCCATTAAGATTGAATTTCTTTTCGTCACTTCAAACGACCTAAACTTAAAAAAACTCCAATTTTGGAAAACTCAATGAATGGATAGCTTACATAATTCCATTCATCTTTCCATGACATATGCTCATTCGCAAATTACGATCGTGGTGCTTTGTGGTGTTTCTTGATTACTGAATTTTATCTCTTTGATTATCTGACAATGCTTACAGAGGCACTAAGAGTTCTCCAGATTGTAGCATACCTAACATTCATGTGCAATTCATTTTTAATACGCCAACAATTTTTCGTTGTGTTCGACGGAGCTTTAACTACTCTTCGTTCATCTCGAGGGTTGAGTAGTTTTGGCCGTCCAGATGACTTCCGAGTCCCATTTTCAAATGGATCTTTCAAGTAATTTTGACAACCTTTGGAGATCGTCTTAGTAATGAGGCTATTTCACGATTTGACTTCCCAACACTATGGTACGCTTCAATTGTCCTCTTTTCGCCTTCTCCTAAATGAGTTCCACGACCTATTTTTGATCAAAATGGCCAATTGACTACCGAAAAATTACGAGACTACTGACGTTTAAAAGCTCAGTTACTTGACAATTCAACTACTGTTAGTAGGACTGGATTAAGATTGACGTTTACAAATGAGGCTATAATTTGGCCGTTTTATCGTTTTTTGGCTCCCTAAGTCAAAATAATTTTTATTTCGATAAACCAATCAATGGGTATTATTTCTTTTGCAATACTAATTGATTTCTCATTTACAAAAAATAAGTTCGTCGTTTTATCTTAGCCTCAGTCTGAAAAAAAAACGGGTGAGGCTATCATTGTGAAAAGCAGTGTATATAGAGAGGCCAGAAAATATATTTGCACATCGTGTAGCCCGACAGTCAGACATTACAAGCAAACTTATTGTAACAATCAGATGTATTTCAAACCATAAAATTGTGTTTTTCTTATCCAGGTTCCAAACTTATCGAACAGCGTAGTACTTACTTACTTATCCGACTACTACCGCCGAGTGGTCTTGGCCTGCTTTGCCGATATAACATATCCATACAATTACACCACACAGACTACAGTAGACGCACGAATAGTAGATGCACACCCTGCGGTAGAGGAAGTATGCAATGACATCCTGCACTATGCAAGTTACAAGTTATGTTAGTTCACCAAGTTCACGCTTGCTGTGCCGTTCAAACAGAAACTCGTAAACAGTTTTCCTTCATCCAATGTCCATTTCTTTCAAATCATGAGATTTTTCTAATCATTCACATGGCAATTAGGCGTTTGGAAACTGTAGTGCGGTCAACTCCTAACATTTCTGCAAGTTATTCTTGCGTCTGACATGGATCTTGTTGGAACAATGCTACCAATTCTTCGTCTTCAAACAATTATTTATTATTTTGATTATATAAGCGATGTCCGTAAATTGATAATGTACCGCAAACCCGCATCTGCAATTGTTCAATCTGCCCAGCACTATCACCTTCGTGGGACGGCGCTCCGGGCTAACGGCGTATCCCATCGAGGCGCGCCGTCAGATTTGTGAACACGCGCTATCTTCAGCTTGTGCTTTGAGTTAGGCACACACACGATTGAGCTTCCAAACAAGCACTGCAAAATAGAGCTGATTGCTGCAAGTAAGCAATGTGGATCGGTATACCCCACCTCAGACGCCTCCACCAATCCGGCAACATTGGATGTATCGAAGAACGAACGCAACGACGAAAGAAGGAAATAGAATAGGCCAACAGGAGTTGGTGAGGGGCAGCATAAACAGAGGGCTTGGCAGCTCGAGCACATGAGCTGCCACCAAACGGCAAGAGCGAGCGAGCCATCAGGAAGGAATCGAGAAGCAAAATAGAACTTTTGAATGAGCCGTTACAGCGAGCAGTGAGAAACACACACGCTAAAGCCATCGCGAGTTATTAAATTAGACGGGCGGCTCAAATTCATCATAAACACTTCTGATCGAGTACTTCACGCTTGTCCTAATTTCGTTGGCTGAGGCGTATTTTGAGACCATCCTTGGTGCGCATCACTAAATCACCATACAAAACCAAATCTTCTCGACGCTGCACTGCTTCGATGTGGTAATGACGTATTACGGCAGACAATACAGCCTTCTCTTCGAGAGCACCAAACTTTTGGCCGATACAGTTGCGCGGCCCGGCACTGAAAGGAATAAAGGCGTACGGATGACGATCGCCGGAGTTCTCGGGCAGAAACCGCTCCGGCAGAAACTTTTCCGGATTAGGAAAGTAATGTGCATCTCGGTGCAATTGATAAAGTATGATAACGGCATTTGTGCCAGCAGGTATATGATAATTTTCAATGTCGACGTCACTGACAAGCGTACGCGAGAGCATCGGAATGCTGGGAAAAAGTCGAAGGCTTTCCTTGATGCAACACTCCAGGTATCGCATCTCGGCCAGCTCGGTTATCGTCGGATAGCGCGAACGGTCTTTACCCATGATAGACTCGATCTCCTGATATACTCGCTCTTGAACGGCAGGCTCCGTGCCAAGCAGGTACAGCATCCAAGCAAGTGCTGTAGCGGTTGTGTCATGACCGCCAAGAATAAAGGTATCGACTTCCTCACGTATATCCGCATCGGTGAGCTGCTGTCCGTCCTCCGAAAGTTCTATAAGCAGATCAAGAAAAGCCAGTTGCCTGCGACCATAGTTGCCGCTCGATGTTAACAATGGTTTTTCCTCTTTGAAGACTTGTGGAGTTGATTTTTTCTGTTGGCGGTGCATACTACGGCGCTCACGTATCATGTTGTATGCAAAGTCGTGTAATACTTTCAGGCAGCGTTCATGCTGAGCGTAGCTCTTAGTAAAGCGAAAGATGAAGTCCCACCTAAGCCAAAACTTTTGCAGTCGTTCAAGAATAATTTCAGCAATTCTATAATTGAGAAAAAAATATACAAACGTGGTTTCAAAAAAGCGTGAATAAAATAACTTCAACATTGGAATTACCAGAGCTCGTAACAACATTACATACTTTTCGTGGGCTTTTACGTACTCTGAGTCTGATTTTTCGAGTGCGTGAATCGGGAATCCCATTGCTGTTTCTGAAGGGATACAAATTTGCGTCTATAAACTCAAAGTTGTGGCAGGTAGCGAACAACAATATATCTTACCGCAAATGATATCGAGGGAGGTTAACGTGGCATAAATGGTACAGTCAAAGCCAGCTATGTTACCGAGTTGCTTTTCTAGTTGACGAACTAGCACAAAGCTCTGCTTGTTAAACACCTCTACGAAGTTGTTCAGTATTTTGAAGTGAAATGATGGTGTAAGGAGTTTTCTGCGCTGGTACCATTTAGCAGCGTGACTTGTTAGCAGTCCGCTGCCGATCCATGGTTTCAGCAGATCGTAGTCACGACCCTTTTCGATGTTCTTTCCACTAGAGAGAATTTTCTAGATGGTGTGCAAAAGATTTTTAATAAGGTTATTAAGTTAAATTATACGAGTTGTGCTTAAAAATTATTCCGAATTTTGAATTTCCGGGGGTTACGTATATTCAATTTTCGATTTTATTGTGGCGTTATGTTGCTACTCCTGTCGTTCACTAATAGTGACAGGTTCGGCAATTTTGAGTGTTTAGTTAATTTTTGACAGCTCTTTTACTTGCACGTGGCTCATCTCCGATGTTTGTGTATTCCAAAACATAGATGACAAAGAATTTGTATCAAAGTTTGTGGGATAAAAACGCGGACGCATTCCGAGCGTTGACTGTATCTTATGGTGAAGCTATTTTGGCCAAAAGTAGCGTTTACCGAAGATTTAAAACGCGCTCAGAAGGCCGAGAAAATTTGAACGACGAAGAGCCAAGTTCAGTGGAACCTGAAGGTTTTGCTTATAATTTTCTTCGATTGCAGGGGCGTTGTGCATCTTTTATTCTAGCCACAGGGTAGAACGGTCAATAAGGAATATCACCTGCAGGTTATGCGCAATCCTCCAATCCTCCATAAAAGGACGACACTACGATTGAGCAGATAAAGACGACATCGAAGAAAGAACTGAACAACATCACAAAATGTGTTTTTCTAGAAAGTGCTTTGAGGATTGTAGAAAACGCTGTATAATAAAACAATTGTATAATTGAAAAATTGTATAAAATCTGAAGAGGATTATTTTAGAGGGGACAAAATAGATATTCATGAATAAACCAAAATTAAATAAAACGAAAAAATCCGAGCTATTAGATGCCTACCTCTACAGCTGTTGCTTTAGAAATCAACACGTATGGTTTCAGCCCGGCCCAGACACGGTTGAAGCCCTGCCGACGTCCGTATAGTTTTCTTGCTCCAGTGAGGGTATTGAACATTTCTGGTGGTGATGAAAGGAGAACATTGTATTTGTGACAAAAACGTTGTTAATAGATAGTTAACGACAATGGAATGTAGAGAAAATTTAACAGTGCTCTGATTAGCCGTTCAAAATATCCTTTTTCACTATTTCCTATTTGGATTAAGGTGCAAAAATTTCGCTTGAAACGTACAAAACAATTTGAAAACTTTATGAAGTAAACCAAAAATTACATTCTTATGAAAATGAATTTGAAAAAATATGAAAACTTTCACATAAGAACTACAAAAATATAAGGAGGCTAAAATTCAATCCATTATTTTTACGGTAGATAACTTTAGTGATCGATATTTCGCGAAGCATCGATCGCACATTTTCTAGTCTATGCTCGTTTTCAAGCTGAATCTTCACACTTAAAAAATGCTGTGACTATTTTTTGTTATTTTCATTCAGTTAAATATTATTCATTATTTTCGATGTTAAATATGCACCTCGCACAGGCAGACACGGCATCGAAAATGTCGATAAAATCAAAGAAATAATCAAAGTAGATGGGCATATTAGTAGTCAAAGCAAGTGCTGGAAGCCAAAGATTAACTTTCAAACAGTTTTAGGCCATTTGCGCAAAGCTGGGTTTACAAAGAACACATTTGGTGGCTCGTCCGGGAACAACCAAAAATTGATCCTGCTAGTGACGCCGTGAAAGATGACGACGTTCAATGAATTGTGTGAGAATTTCACTAAGATGGGATTGATTCGCGACTGTCGTTGTCGACAGGTTTGTCGACAGACGGCGACAAAAAGACGCTTGCCCAGCGGATCATCCAGCAGACGCAACCGGGAGTAAACAACGATGTTCCCGGAAACGACGAAGATGGCGAAGCGGCATAGTGGACAGTGCGAATGACGATACTTCCAGAGGCATCGTGGGCAATTATGACACATTCAGAGATGTAGAGGATAGTATCGAGTCATTCGGAGCAACTGACGGGCAACATGTAAGAATTCGGCTCACGCAATTCGAATCGATTGCGAAAGCGGCCAAGTGGAATGAGGAGCAAAAACTGTTCATGTGCAGGAAAAAGCTGATAGAGTCGGCAAGACGATTCATATTCGCGGAAACGAACACAACCAGCTACATGAAATTAAAGATGTCCCAAGGTTGAGGGATAGCGACAAGCACCAAATGCTGACGAATAGACAGAAGATACAGCCGAGTCCACCCTCGACTACGTTTGCGAAATGCAAAGAATGTTCTTTTTGTTTTTCATGTATTATAGAGATTTTTAGATTAAGCCAATTCGTCTCTTTTATGTATTAGCTTAGCTATAATTAATTAATTCGAATTGTATTATATTCTATTTTATTTTAAATTAATATAGTGTGATATTATAACATGATAGTAACATATATTAGGTGTATGCGTTGAAATTTATCGTTTACATATAGGGGGCG
>NW_026684346.1:10000-12058 GCF_943735745.2 Anopheles bellator | reverse complement strand
CTTGATCAATCGGAAATAATATTGATACTTTTTTTACTTTCAGGTGATGACGCTGACCGAACCTAACGACGGGACTTCATAACCAAATCAGTGCTGCGTAGGGCTGTGGTGCCGAAGGAAGGCTGAAAAATGTGTCGGTAGGTATAGTGGTGTTTTTATCGTGTTTTTTGCGTGTGTTTTTTTACATATAATAAATAAAGGTGTCAAAATTAAAACCCCGTGTGATGCGTATTAAGATCCGAAACGGGGGTATGAATGTGGGATACGGTGAGTATGAATGGGTAGGGTACGGATGAATAGGGCTAACACACACACGCACATCGTTAAAGCGTTCCTTATAACGAAGCGTTGCAGGCGGTAAAGGCTCTTTATAATTTCCAATGGAGAGGCTTATAAAGACGCGACATCCTCGTTATAAAGAGGTCGCACGACGGTTTTTGCCCACTGGGCAGACCCTTATAAAGAGGTCGCACGACGGTTTTTGCCCGCTGGGTTAATGCCAAACTGCTGCGCCTCTGTCAAAACGTTTACGCCTCGCGCGAGCCGTAAACCCGAGCGTAAATACTTTTTGGATACGCTTTGCTTACAAACAGAGGTTAATTTAAGTTCTTATTTGCTGGTATAGCAACAAAATCGGAAAAAACAGAAAAAAAATTCAGAAATAAATTAATTTCTCTTCTATTTCTATTTTCTTGGACCAAAAACACGAACGTAAGCACGTTTCACATTTCGTTTTTAATTTTTTGCTGCCACACGAAGCGTAAATGTTTTGACGTTACAAATTAATTTTACGCTAGTTTTCACGCTTCGTGTAGCCGCCTAGTTATGTATGTTTGCAAATGCTTTGTTTACAATCAGAGGATAGAGTAAGTTCTTATTTGTTTTTTTTTTTACTATAAATTTGTTAAAAATTTAAAGATTATTCAGAAATCATTTTACCTCTTCGATTTCTATTTTCTCGGGCGAAAAACACGAATGTAAACACGTTTGACATTTCGGTATGACCTTACTTATTTTTAAGCCCTCCACACGAAGCGTAAACGATTTTACATTACTGGGGGGCTACATGAGGCGTAACGTAATGTTTTTGACATTGCAGATTAATGCCGAACTGAACAGAGGATAATTTAAGTTCTTATTTGCTGGTATAGCAACAAATTCGAAAAAAGAAGAGAAAAAGAATCATCGGCCGTCGTATGAATGAATGAAGAAAGAGCCGCCGTAACCGTCAATGGCGAACGCTACAGAGCAATGTTAGCCAATTGGTTCTTTGGTGAAATTGTAGCTGAGATCTTACTGTGGCGACAGACGATGCGTAACGTAATATTTTTGACATTAACGATTAATGCCAAACTGCTACGCTTCTGTCGAAACGTTTACGGCTCGGCCGAGGCGTAAACCCCGAGCGTAAATACTTTTTGCATACGCATGCTTACAAACAGAGGATAATTAAAGTTCTTATTTGCCGGTATAGCAACAAAATAAAAAAAAACAACAGAAAATAATATTCAGAAATCAATTTATTTCTCTTCTATTTCTATTTTCTCGGATCAAAAACACGAACGTAAACGCGTTTCACATTTCGTTTTTATATTTTTGCTGCCACACGAAGCGCAAACAGTTTGACATTAATAATTAATTTTACACCAGTTATCACGCTTCGTGTAGCGCCACAGTTAGACAACATTTGGTTTCAACAGGATGGCGCTACCTGCCATACAGCCACATCCACGATTGATTGTTTGCGCCGCATCTTCGGACAGCGAATAATCAGCAGAAATGTTGATGTGAATTGGCCTCCAAGAAGCTGCGATTTGACGCCTTTGGATTGTTAGCTGTGGGGAACGAATTATGCGAATTATGCGTATTATGCGAACAAACTAACAACTATTGACGACCTCAAGACCCAAATTCAAGTTGCCATTGCCGAGATAGGACCACAGACAGTCGAAAAAGTGCTCAAAAATTGGGTCGACCGAATAGGCTACTGAGAGGGCAGTCGTGGTGAACATTAAACGGAAATGATTTTTCATGAATAAATGTGATAAACGAACCTTT
>NW_026684346.1:0-5000 GCF_943735745.2 Anopheles bellator | reverse complement strand
ATGCTATCATATGCGGCCTTGAAATCAATTAGGAGGTGATCTGTGTTCTGTCTGAACTCAATCATCTTTTCCAAGATCTGCTGCATTGTGAAGATCTGATCAGTGGTAGACTTTCCTCTTCTGAATCCTCCCTGTTATTTGCTAACTATCTCATCAGCGTATGGTACTAGTCGTTCCTGCAGAACGAGGGAGAAGATCTTACAGGCGGTATTGAGTACCGTTTTACCCCTATAATTACTGCATATTAGCCTGTCTCCCATTTTGTGTATGGGGTAGATGATGCCAAGATTCCTTTCACAAGGCATCGATTCGCTATCCCACACCCCAGCTATGATTTGACGAATCTTGTGCTCTACTTTCTCGCCTCCATTCTTTATGTGCTCGGCTACAATCCCGTCGGTGCCTGGTGCTTTGTTGTTCTTCAGTCGACAAACGGCATTTCGGTTCTCCTCTATGCTTGGTGGCAGGAGCACATTTGTATCCACCAGTGGAGCTTCTGGCTGCTCAGTAAATTGGTCGTTGAGTAATTCATCAAAATGCTGGGCCCATCACGAGAGGACCTCTGAAGCACATTCATTTACTGTTGTGGAACTTGTTTTGTGATTCCACTGGATGCCTATTCACATCACTAATCCAACTATTCAATTCACTAGCAACCTCTGAGAAATTCTTTATCTGGTATTTTTTCGAATGACCGTCCTGCCTTGTAAAATATAGTGGAGGATCGTTATAGTCCTCTCTTGCGGCTCTTTCCTCGCGAGCCTCTAAGGCAGCGGGGGGGAATAGCAGCTCCAATCCAAGTGATTTGATAGTATCCTGAAACAGTTTTGCTTTTTGGGGACATGGAAGCCTCAGACCACGGGTCACCAGGAGCCTCCATTTGTGATAAGAAAAACGGCGATGAGAACTAAAGCGGCTCGATGGAAGGCACAACTGGAAAGAACAACTTCGATCTCATCGGTCGACCGTTTTATATGATGTCTCTGCTACGGATTGTTGGTGTCCGTGTGAATGTTTACATTTGAGCTGAGAGTGGTCCGTGATCACATTAATGTTTATATCGCTTGAATGTTACTATTTTGCCTTATTGGAGTCGTGCTAATAGTCGGGGCGGTGTTAACTGTTTATGCTAACTCTAGGTGTTAACTGTCCATTGGTGTTGTGCTAACTCTAGAACACAATGAAAATCCTCAGGAACAACACACCAAAACTCATCCTTCACACAACCCACCCATCTTTCACAATTACAATGTAAATAGTTAGGAATAGGCTAAATAATGTTCAGTTAGGTAAGTTAATATATAAGTTTTTTTAAGCCGTCATCGCAGGATTTTTTTTCAAAAAAGTTTTTCCTGCACTATCTTCCTGCCCCCAAAAACGCAATGAGAACCAACAATGCGTGCCACCTTAGATAGGTTAAAATGCTCCATTTAATGAGGAAAAATAAAGCTGTACCCATTAAAAGCGAAGTTTGCCAACTGTACACCATAAAAACCAAAACTTCGGAAATATACTATACTATACTATACAAGATTTTGCTCATCGAAAATGCCGTCTTTACCCCCAAAAACATATCGTAGTGTCGTCCTTTCACAACCTTCTTCAATTTCCGGAATAAAACAAAGTTACAGGGGCCAGATCTGGAGAATACGATAGCTTTGCCATCATTATTGTGTTGTTTTGGCCAAAAGTTCGCGCAGAAACCACGATGCAGGAAACTACGATGCAGCAGGATCGCGACGGCCAATTTTGGGTTTATCACAAATCCGGACGTTTGTAATGGATTGCTTCGGATGAATTGGGTATCACTTGCAGGAAATGTTTTTTATTGACCGTTCTATCGTTTGACAACAACTCATGATGCACCACGACCTTGCAAGCGAAGAAATTTGTAAGCAAAATTGTTCACGTTCGACAAAACTTGGCTTTTTGACATTCCTATCTTTTCGGACCTATGAAAAAAATTTGTAACAACGATAAGCGCTGCATTTGATCTTAAAAGCTTCACCATAAGCCACAGTCAAAATTTGATAAAGATTATTTGCTATTATTATATCCATACAAAGGAATAGACAAAAATCGCCGATGAGCCAAATCATGTCCAAGCAAAACAGCTGTCAAAAATTGACCGATTACTTAAAATGGCCAAACTTTTCACCATAAATCACTGACATGTGTAGCAACCTAACGCCATAGACAAATCGAAAATCGTATATTCATTCTGTCAAATAAGTACCGGGAATTCTTGTTTTGAAAAAAATGCTTTATTTGATTTTCGATTTTTTTGTTGCGTAATGTTGCTATATATAGTTATGACCAGTAGTAACGAAACCCAATCCCAATATCCAATCTCACCCCAGTGAGCAAAATTGAGTGCCGGCCGCTTTTTCAGGTTCATTTTTCACGGTTTTTTGGCGGTCCATTGGCGGTTTCAAACAAATTTTGTATGGGAAACTTCCTCTAAACTGCGAACGGACCGTGAAACGGCGCAAGGAGTCGACAGCCAAAGATGAACTCTCCAGCGTGACCCCCTTGTCTCCCTCTCTCCTGTGTGTCCCCTCTCTTTCTTCGTTTTCTTTCTCCCAATTCCCCCTAGCCAAAATAACACGGTTGGTTCGGTTTCGAAGCGTATATTTTCTCTCTCTTTTTTCGGTTCGCGTACACTCTTCACTCTGCACTAGCGGCCGTCGTAGTAATTTGGTGCGTAGCTGCCTTCGGACGCCTTAGACGCGTTGTAAAATGCATTGCATTCGAATCCTATGCATCCCATCTGGACATCTGATTGGACATCTGAAACGAGCAAAGCGAAAACATTGCAACATTATTTGATATTCACTGAATACTGTCCATTAAACTTACCTGGATTATTTCTATCAGGATCACACGCGATGGGACGAAAAACACTTGCACTTGACTGGAGCAAAATCGACTGCCCGATCTCTCTCGGACTTATAATTTTTACTCGATCTCGCTGTCTCTTTTTTTGTATTTCTCTTCCTTTCGCTCGTCTGTTCGTCTTCGCGTTCGCATGGCCCCTCGGCTGTGAAACCCTACCCTCCCTGTAAATGAAACCCACAAGCTAGCGCATGCAACACCCCCCTCTCGTGGTTTCTTCCGCTCTTTTACCCGTGTATCTACGAGCGGACCCTCATGAACCGGCCCGCTCGCCCCTTCTCGTCTTCGTCGCAGGCAGAGGGGCGTTCGGATTCATCCGTTTCAGCCTTTCTCGCCCTCGTCGCAAGCAGAGGGGTAGCTCGGGCACTCAATTTTGCTCACTGGGACGTCTCCCTCTCACAGCGCAGATAGCGACAGTTCCCGAACAAAAAAGTCACTCAATTTTTCATTTTTCTGGCCCCAGATCTCAACCTGTGAGACAACCTCTCTCACTATGGCTGGATTGAGATATAACGGCTCACTTTCCTTCTTGTATATCCCAAAAATCGCGTTTATATCCCAATCCGTCTCACTAGCTCCGTGAGCGTCTCCCCCTATATTTTTTATTCTCTCTTCCTCTCATTCCATACACCCTCTCACCTACATACTCTCAATGCATGAACTGTCAAATCGTTGTGATGTTGTAAACAAAGTGTTGCATTTATTCATAACCACCAATTACAATATTTTCACAATTGTTTCACTATTCCACCATGTACATGCACTTTTCACTTATCTCTGCGTGTACGTAGAGTGTATCCATCCGTGAATCCTGTATTTCATGTATCCTGTACCATCCGCCCTATCGACATTGTCCCGTACGCTGCTAATGGTTAGCTGAAATGGAAACAGACGCGTTGCACTTTCACTATTTAGAAGTAAATACTTATCGAGAAATGCTTCCCGATGCTTAAATTTACTTACCGAAATAAGCAACAGCTTAGAATTCACAGTTAAACACTATTTTTACACCGATGATGCGTAGTCGATTTGCTTGCGTCGTTCGTTCTGTGTTCCTGCATGAAACTAAGAGTTTCTAACAGTTTGACATTGGAGTGCCGGACTGGATGCTACATGAGCGTGACAGAGACAAAAAAGTTGTTCGGTGTTGCGCTTTCTTTCTGGCCTTTGGTGAGAAACGAATCGGCGCTCAGATATTTCGTCTCACTATAGAAAATATGAGTGACTTTTTTGTTCGGGTTACACACACACTCAATAGCAATTAATCCGATAACCTGTAACCCAAAATAACCAAAGAACCTGAAAAATAAAATCACTCTCGATTTGCTACCGAGCAGTCAACACGTGCTTTCGAGCACAACACATAATTGGCGCAGCCGTACGGAGTCGGTTGAGTGTTAGTCAGTGATAACAGTGGAGGAAACACGAACAAAAAAAAATCGTGTTTAAAGTGATTCCGAGAAAATAATACATATATTTAATCATTCGTGGCATGTAGACATTTTGTCGCCGCGGAGTTGAGGATCCCCCCGCAGACTACACCTGGAGAACCAGCATCGTCAGCCCGGCTTACGCTACCACGACAGCAAAAACCGCGTATAATCTGTTTTCATTGCTTTTGCAAATCGATTGCGCACTACCAGATAGACGCATCGATAACCGCACTACCAGATAGACGGAAGCAATTTGTAGTGGAAACTGTGTAGCGGAATTTGCTTAAAGCCATTACAAGATAGAGTTTTAGCACAAAAATCGCAAATAATTTTTTTTCTCATTGCTTTTGCAAGCCGATTGCGCAGTACCAGATAGACGCATCGACAACCGCACTACTAGATAGACGGAAATAATTTGCAGTGGAAAGAATTATATTATTCGCGTCCAGATAGATGAAAAGAGTACGTGTTTAAAGCCACTACAAGATAGAGCTTTAGCATTCGTTTCACACAGTGTTCACAGTTCGAAACCGTGATTGAAAACATAATAATTTCGTCTAGTGAAGAAAAAACCGTGTTAGAAATAACGGTACGCTGGAATATAGAATGGAGAGTAATGGGTTTTTTCGACTTGTGGTCGATTTATTAATCGTATATTAGCAACTGTACTAA
>NW_026684345.1:0-12242 GCF_943735745.2 Anopheles bellator | reverse complement strand
TAGATCCAAGGTTCAAGGAATCTAAATGCCTCAAGACCAACGATCGTACCGTAACGATCAATAGGAACGTTAAGAGGAATAAAAATAAACTGAAACGATTTAAAAAATAAAATTACTAATAACATCTTTCTCATTCCAGGAGTCTTATAAGGAAAACCCCGGACTTATCGAATGGCAGACAATTTTGTTACTAATGCTCCACTTCTAATTTCAGAAATTAAAGAACGCCGTACGAGCAATAATTAAACAACAAAAAACAACGACGAGAAAATTAAAAATGTCTATCAATATGATAGTAAAATTCGGCATAATTCTTACGATGTCAGGGATTATTCAGAATCAGAGTTTAAACATAAAGGATTTAAATGAAGATCCTATATTAATGTTAAAAATAGGAGCTTGTAGAATAGAGACAGGGATAATAAAAATCATCCACCCTATCAATGTCACCGAAATTGAAACAGCAATTGATGCAGTAACAACTGTAGCTTATGATACGAACATAATTCCCAATCCAATGACCGAGGTAATAAAAACAAAGATTAAAGAAACGTACAGCAATCTGCATAAAATTAAACCACAGGTCAGGAATAGAAGCAAGAGATGGGAAGTCCTAGGTAGTGCATGGAAATTTCTAGCAGGAAATCCAGATGCTCAAGACCTCCGAATCATCAATACAACAATGAACGAACTCATAACCGAAAACAACCACCAGTATAAAGTAAACGAACAGCTGAATAACAGGATCAAACAGCTAAGCGAAACTGTCAACAACATGATGAAAGATTATAAAATAAATCAAATTGCCCTAAGCGAAGGCGCTCTGATTTCGAACATAGATATTGCGAATACACTACTATTAAACATTCTAGAGACAATATCCTCATCGAAGGAAGGCAAGGCTAGCAGCAAACTACTTACGATAAACGAAGTATACACTGTTATGGACTTGTTGAATAAACAAGGATTCGGAGTGGAAATTCCCGAAGAAGCAATGTCGTATGTAACGCCAATAATAGCAAGGAACAAAGACACTATTTTATACATTATAAATGTTCCTATACTTAGCGGTGAAGAAGCTGATCTGTTAAGAATTTACGCGTTGAACAATAACGACGCCGTTATAAAAGATCATCCCATGTTTCTTATAAAAATCGGTCAGCAACTCTTTACATCAACGCAACCAGCAAAATACGTACAAACCAGCAGCGTAATAGAAAAATTCAAAGATGATTGTATCTACCCGCTTATTAATGGCAAGAAAAGTCAATGTACGACCACAGTCGAAACTACAACAGAGATCAAATTAATCAGTAATAACCTGATATTAATAACAAATGCAAAAGACGAATTAATGCAATCAAACTGTGGCCCTGACGATAGACCATTGCGAGGAAACATTCTATTAACAATTTCCAATTGTACGGTGAAATTCAAAGGAAAAGAGTTTAGCTCAACCGAAATTGTCATCAAACCGCAAATTCTAGATGGCGCCTTCCACAATCTCGTAATGAGCATGCAACCGCATAAAACTCATGATTTGGAAACAATACACCAAACGACATTTGAAAATCGCAACCAACTAAGCCACGTGTACCTCCAACAGTATAACCACGAATTGTGGAAATGGAGTTTATTCGGCGGAGTATCCTGCTCATCAATGCTGTTATTTGCCCTAATCGTATTTCTTTGGATATCGTACAAACGCTCCGAAGACCTTAGAAGGACAAGATCGGAAAGAAGAGCCGCGCCGTCAAAAGCAGAGAGCATCCAGCTGACGTCGATCGAATGCCGTTCTAAGTGCGAGGACGCACTTCCTTTACCCCCCGGAGGAGTTATGAGTGCATCAACCACGAAGTCATGAGTCATGGATTCATGTTACGAGCAATGGATTAACGAAATAGGTGGCAACGGCCAGTAACGGTAGCCAAGCAGACAGAACGCATACATGCATGTGTCAGCTAAACATAGGGATAAGAAATTAAATTGAATACACTCTTATTTGAGCCGTCTTGCGATCAAGACGTATAATTATATTACATGGTTTCATGTTCAAAATGCATAATTAAAGCTGAGAAACGCATGGTGCAGAATTCACATGACATTATGCTGTTTCTCAGCTTCTAATACGGCAGAATCCTCTAAATATCGCAAGTTAACCAATGAATAACGTAAATTAGTTAAGAATTTGAATATTAGTGGTAAAAATAATAGGGATATTGCTCGTATTTTCGACAAAAGCGAGCAAGCAAGCGCAGCAATAATCAAGCCTATAGCATTTAGACAAATCTGACCTTGTTTTCAAAAGAAGTTTTGCCCCTAATTATGGCAAATACTATGGGTATTTTACTATCTGCATGCTTTGAAACCTCTCTTGTTGTGATAAAAGCTGCTTTGGAGTGATTAATTTTTGGTATGGCTCAATTATCATTATAAGGAGTTGAACTTTTTTGTTTTATTGGTTCTAAATCATTGGGAAACAAATTACAACGGCACTATGTTCTGCGGAGGCATTATTTACATGATTCCTATAAGTTGGTGACCTTACCTGGTCATGGTTACTCGAAAGCTAGCCAGAACTTGATGAAAGCAAAATCATTCATGAATGAAGAAGTCTTATTGGTGAAGATTTCTCCGCATCACAGGATATTGTGGCAATCAACAAGCCTGAACTAGTCATGCAGCATCTCGTTGATGATAATATCAAGGTTTTAGGTTATTAACATCTTTGTCCAGACCAGCCAACCACTGATAACATGTGGTTATTCATGAACCTTGGAGTATGCGAAAATATCCTACTAAATTGAACAGAATTAGCCAAATTAATCAAAACAATCTGTAGCAAAATAATAAATGAGGATTGTAGAAAAGACCACATAACAAAACGAAAATGTTTGGCCACACTGTTTGGGCGGAGGGATAAGCATTGCGGATACTAAGGTTGTTTTCGCTGAGCTTGTTCTAAATATGTTTGCCTAAAGTTTTTCTCTTGTTTCAATCATCCCTAAATACACCAAAAAATATTTTGATTGATTTTTGATTGATTAAATACAATTTTTCATCCTCGTATTTCCTTAAAATCTTTTGTGATCTTGAATGAAGGTTATTTGCACCATCCACTGTAAGCTTCACTGATACATAAAAGCATGTGAATAACAACACCATCATGTGTAGGAATGAAATCAAATAGTATGAAAAATGTATTAACCACCACTCGCCCGAGTGAACTCGTTGCGACACTAGACGGACTAATGCGGCAGTATGCACCGTCAGCTTTTCGTCACTACCGACCAAGTGCGCGGGTCCATGAACGCGAGGAACGAGACGCATGGATCATATTGCAGTATCAGCAGTAAACAGCGACACGCCGACCGGCCGATCAAGAACGCGACGGATGGCGAGGAGGGGAGCGACGGACGAAGAAAGAATTAGGTCACTGCCACGATATTGAGAATTGCGCAACCGCGATGACAGCGTTCAGTACAACGAACCGTGGCCAGGAAAAAGAGCGGTGGGCAAAATAATTAGGTCACCGAGACGGTGGTGCTCGATGGGAAATGCACACTGACCACCGGTAACCCCGAACCATCTGGAGCAAAAGCGTAATGAGGTCATCTGAACGAACCGGGGGAAACGGTCTAGGGCGATTCGTAATCAAGGCATGAGAGCAGGATAGAAGTAATACGGCAAGCGTGATCGAGAGCGATCAAAAATTAGTTGTACTCTATATATATAATAAAATCGACGGAACGCCGTCGCTGCACGCTGATTGTTAAGTTGAACCTCGACGAGTAAGATCATTTGTAAGATCAGTTATTTAGGTTGACAGTCCGCCCTGATCAGATGGTGATTCGACAGTAGGTATTTTCCATTTCGGAAATATTGCAAGAAGCGAGAGTCCTTCGGATGACGTCCTTTTGCATTAGCGCAAACAGCGGCTCGGCGAGTGCTGGCGCTGGACTTGGCGACTGGCGTGACGATCCGTCAGTCTGCCACGTGGTCGTCGGCCGTTGTTTACAACACTTTTTTATAATGTCAAATCATTTACGCTGTCCGATTTGCGTCCAATATGCACTATTTTGTTGGAAAATTTGTTGCCCTTTCTTAAAATATCTTCAGAATGCCACTCTTCTAAAAGGCTTAGTCGTTATTGACCAAAAACTCAAGCAATCCATTTTCACAATCCTTTTTTGATCTCAGTTTTCGTCTGTTAGGAAATTTTGTAATGCATGAAAAAGGTGTCAATCGCTTGGTGAAAGGTTCGGACTATACGGTGGATGCATTTAAACTTCTCAACCAAGCTCCCGGACTTTCTGGCGAATCACTAAAGACGTGCGTAACATTTCGTTGTCCTGATGGAATACAAATCCTCTTCTGTTGGCCGATTCTGGTCGGTTCTGGCCAATCACTAGCATCAAACGGTGCAGTTATTGACAGTAGCGATCTTAATTTAGCGTTTGGCTACACGAAAGTAACTCAAAATAAACGATTCTTTTCAAGTCCCATCCAAATACCCAGTAGAAACTTTCTAACCTTTATTCCTGGTTTGACCACCGGTTAAGCTGCTTCACCACGCTTAGACCACGATTATTGTCACACAATATTGTCGTACGAATCCCATTCCTCATCCCCAGTACCCATCCGTTTAAGAAATGGTACGATTTCATTTCGTTTGGCCAAACCATCGCAAATGAAAATTCGAGCCATCATGTTTTTTTTTGTGTTAATAAGGTGGCGACCAAACATCGAGCTTCTTCGTGAATCCAGCTTTGTGCAAATGGCTTAAAACTGTTTGATTGTTAATCTTTAGGTCCTGGTCAATGCTCTTTTACTAAGATTACTAAAATGCCGATCAACTTTGATTATTTTTGTGATTTTATCGACATTTTCGATGGTGGGTCTGTCTGTGCGAGGTCCAAAAAAACCAAAAAAAAATAAATGAAACGGGTCAAAGAAACCAAAATTTGACCTAACTAGCTGTTAAAGTACCGGCACTACAAACTCCATGCACAATCTCAGCGGCCTAGCTCGAATTTTCCCCTTTATCGGATAAAAACTGTAAAATGTACCGATTTTTCTCTCCGTTAACATCCATTGTTAACAACCTGTAACTCACGTCAAGCCGAGCGCGTCGGCACCGGAGCTCCGGTCTATTTTGCCTCGCTGATGGAATATCTGGCGGCTGAAGTTCTTGTGGAAAAGTAAAGAACGAACAGTTTGAGGTTTTTTTAAAGCGATAAAACCTGAGTGAATGTGTGAGAAGTATGTTATTTTCACCTTTAGAACTATTGTAAAGTAGCGTCATTAATTAGAAACGAACGAGAGGGAAGTTTTCAAAAACCTCTCGTAGATTGCCAGTGCGTCATTTTCGGAACAATTTTGAGATAAACTGGTGAAATGTGGCGTCTAAAAGAAGAAATATTGAAATTTTGGAACTTGATTAGGGACCGGCATAGAAAAAATAGGGACTCATGTGTTTTACGTGTGACAACGAATCTCTTGTCGCCCTGTTTTGGGTGGTTTTTCGGTGGTCGCTTCCCATTGGTGTGAGGCATCAGGAAATACCTCCATAATTTAGATCGTCCGTCGGGTTGGTTCGACTCGCCGTTTTACGGAAGCAACAAGGATCTACACACAGCTACAAGCATCAACGCAACACACAAATGGAGGAATCTACGATCTTCTAGTAACGGTGGTGCAAACGACTGGGAGGACTTCTGACGCCGGGGAAGTAGCGATATAATTTTCTCCGCTGGGGCATAAGACTCTCTCAGAGCCTTTACACCAAAGGAATATAAAACGCGTTCAAGAGTCACTTTTGGTCAGAATAGTGTCACTCTTGTTTGGGAACCCTAGACGACGACCCATAGCCGCTAACTCCCTTGTAAAAAAAACCTTGTAACTCACAAGTGAATAGAGCAAACAAAAAACAATGAAAGCATTTCCTTAAGTGTAAAGTAAGAGCTATAAAACAAGCCTAAACTTGAAACTGTACTATCGATACTTCACGTTTTTGTCGATCACTTAAGTCATCACTAAAGTCATCAGCATTACAAAATTTCTTGAGTGATGAAAAACTGAGATCAAAAAAGGATTGTGAAAATGGATTGCTCGAGATTTTCGCCAATAACGACTTTACCTTCTATAAGTTATCAGCATTACAAAATTTCTTGAGTGATGAAAAACTGAGATCAAAGAAGGATTGTGAAAATGGATTGCTCGAGATTTTCGCCAATAACTACTTTACCTTCTATAAAAGAGTCATTTCAAAGGTATTTTCAAAGAGGCAACCAATTTTCCAAGAAAATGGTTCATTTTTGACGCTAATCGTAGCATTGGAAACCAGATATATATAGTTTTGAATTTCACCCAAAAAATAATGGATTTCTTTTTAGTCAACCCAATACTGCTATTACTACTGCGAAGATTGCGTAGCATTTTTTTGCATTGTATATTTTTCACGGTCACGGTAATAAAATCAGTCTTTAATAAAACCGAGTACAAAAGTGAAAGTTTAGATTCATGGTTTCTGTCCACCGGGGAAAACGCATACTTGCGGTGTACTATTGGTTGACGAAACGCTCGTTAGTTTCGCTGCTTTCGATTGGTGCAGCTGTTGTATTCACTGTTGATGTAGTGGTTAGATTACTTTTCGGTTCGTCACGCCACAGCATTGGACGCCATGACAGACGCCATGCGCATTTCAGGGCGCCATGCGTGTTTCGGCCATGCCACCGTTGCTTCGCACTAACACATCATGGCGTGGGGATTTACGCCCCACATACTAAAACTTCGGGACGCCATGCGTGTTTCGGCCATGCCACTGTTGGTTTGCACTAACACATCGTGACGTAGCCAGTTGCGCCGAACTTACTAACACCGCTGAAACTTTATATACATACGTGTCGACGCCACGATGAAAGGTCGAGCGTTACGGAGCGTTACGATCTGTTTAGAGTGTGTTGTCATCATATTCAATTATTAAACTACACTTAACGATTGTTAAGGAAAATTAAGGATTGATTAAAAAGATTTAAAATAAAGATTTAGATTTAATTCAATTATTAAGCGACACCGCATACCCGAATACACAAGAAAAAACAATAGGCGTTACACAAAGTTATAAACTAGTAACTAGTAACTAGTAATAAAATTTTAATAAAACTCATATTATAATGAAAATTATATTACGCGAAATAGAACCCTATTCTTACTCAATACGTTAACTAGATTGGAAAAGTCAGACCATCCTACGATGTAACAGAGACATCTTTATCTTATAATAGAGGAATACGAGATTCAGAAGAGAAAAATAGAATATGTCCCAACCTTAAAAACAATACTTTAACATGCTTAACCGTCTGTATAATTAGCCCAATGTAGAGCATATCGTCACGAAAACCAAACCGTTCAAAGAACCCAGAGCATAAATACAAAATTACTCGACCCGTGATCCTCCGGTTAGGTGTACTGCTACTGGCGAAATGATCTCTCTGCTAATCGGGAACTTCAGCAAACGACACTAGCGTGGACTGGTTCTGGAAGAGGCAGCGATTGAGATTTTCTCCCATAAAACCCATGTGCTGATCGGAACCGCTGTGCTGCATACAAGAAGGTCTTTCAGGCTTTCACGACGACATCGAAGGCTGAGCGTGGTCGCAATCTGAGGAGCGAAACAAAACAATACAGGATCAACAACTGGTGTACATGGAACCTCTGATAACGGCAGTGAGCGCTGGGGAAACCACGAGATTAAGGATACGTTTGGAGTGGAACAGTACAAAAGTTATGTACCTTCGAGGTTCACGTTCGTAGATTCCAGCAGGAAGCAAGACATATTTCATTAACCAGCTCCGGAGTTGACGTCCTTCTTTGTTCTGGCTCTTTGAATGGAATTTTGATACGTAGCCTTTTTAATTTTCCTGTCCTGGTTTCGTTTTCCGGCTATTCACTACATAGATGTTATTATGTGGAAAAAAAAAATTTAGTTGGAGGAGCAATCTTAGAATATTTGCTATAAATTCAATATAAGCAACAACATTCAATAACAACAGAAATTTATAACTAAACATTAGAATACTTCGTGAAATTTCAAATAAATAACAGCTTGTTGAGCTTGTACGTAAAATGTTAACAAATGCAATACAAAGATGAAAGTAATATTCGAAATGCATCACACTACCTCCCAACACACTACGTGAAGTAATTTTTAAAGAACAAACCAACATCGTCGATACATTAAAAGCATCTCCATCTGTTAATAAATGAATACGAAATTCAGAGGACTGATCAGCATGGGACGCAACTATGCTCTAATCCTATGAACAGACTCACTCAAAAGAGCATTCGCCATCTCTAAAATATTCACAACCTAGAGCAGTGGTCTCAAACACGCGGCCCGCGACACTGTTTTGTGCGGCCCTCGACTACGTCCGCGGAGTGTATAATAACGTTATACCAGTCAGGATAGTCAGCAATAAATCACAAGAAAATGTTCTTGTTGGTGCAGCTGCCGGCACAGAAGTGACCGATACAACTTATTTCAAATCCAAACCAAAAATAAAAGTGCGTAAAAATTAATGAAAAAACCTTTTCTCTATATGGTGTGGCCCGTGGACTAGGTGTTGCTCTTCACTACGGCCCGCTGACTGGCTGTTACTTTCTACTGCGGCCCACATGCTAATATGAGTTTGAGACCACTGACCTAGAGCATGCCTTCACGAAAACCCTAGGCGTTCAAATAACCAATCACAGCCATACAATATTACTCACCTGGGAAACCTCCGACCCGTTGTGCTGTTACTGAAGATCACTCTACTGCACTCTTCCAATCGGGAACTTCAGCAAACGACACCAGCGTAGACTGGACTGGAGAAGGCAGCGATTGAGATTTTCTCCCATAAAACCTATGTGCTGATCGGAACCGCGGTGCTGTATACGAGAAGGTCTTTCAGGCTTTCAGGACGATATCGAAAGCTGAGCGTGGTCGCAATCTGAGGAGCGAAACAAAACAATACAGGATCAACAACTGGTGTACACGGAACCTCTGATAACGACAGTGGGCGCTGGGGAAACCACGAGATTAAGGATACATTTGGAGTGGAACAGTAGATAAGTAATTAGGCAGGAAGCAATACATATTGGTTGTTACGTTAATTACTTTCATTTACCCAGCGTGAATTTTATCGTGATTTTATCCCATTTTATCGTGGAGTTTCGTGGACGTCTCTCCTCAGACAACATTGGCTTGGATTGTCTTTCTCGTAGAGTTTGTTTGAAACCCTCCTTCGATCATGAGGGAATCAGATCCGTTCGATTTCGAAGTTTGCCTCGATGTTTGCCTACAAGAACCTGGTGGAGTAAAGCAGATTAACTCACGCCGACAGGATGAGGTAGTGTAATCCTCTGCCAATCCTGAGTTGTTCTGAGATACTTACACATTCTGTTGGACTCCTTCTTCATGATGCAGAGCCGAAATCTGGTTCCCGGAATCAGTAATGTTGTATTGCTTTTTCTTGGATCGAGTTTTGTAATTTGCTTAAATTGATTATAAGTCTGATCATATACAATGACTATTGCATTATTATTATAATTTATGTGTTCCTTAAACTCTGCTGCTTTACACCATTTGCCGTACCGCACCATTTATAATTATCACTAAAGTACTATGTAGGCTTTCCGAACTTGACTGACATTTTAGAAAGGAATCTCAATAACGAAATGAATGGCTCTACCATGTTCATGATTCACTGTGTAACATATTATAGATAAAAAAAAATCTCCTCTTTTGATCCGGTTACAACCGCCGAGCGGTCTTAGTCTGCTAGATAGTGAATGTTAATGCTCTGTTACTATTTGATAATAATAATATAGATAGTTAAACACTACGAATATGTTAAGTAGGTTACGAATTCAGAAGGTTTGCACCAGTTTGCCGAAGCAAGGATCTCCTTATCACAAAATATTATTTAATTGATATCAATTAATTAATTATTACAAATTTTAGTTCATTGTTGATAATTTTTATAAACTGAATCGCTCAAAATTGGCCTAATTGGGTATACTTCATTTGTAAAACTATTATTATCGCATGAATTACTAGTGTTTTCGCATTGCGTAAGCCGTTTCGGCGTTTCCTTGTTCCAACACAATTTCTCTTGCAAGTTTCCGTTTTCAGGGGTACTAGATGTCTTGAGATGGTCAAAATATTGCCAATCTAGAACCGACTGTAGCACCGAGTTTGGCCGTACCCTTGATTACAATGGGAATGATTTTACTCTCGCTCAAGTCCAAAATATAGTTTTGAAAATGATTTTGATGATGAATAGATCGTCTAAAGAAGAGTGTCCGACTACGGACAGTTCCAGGTATCATGTAGCGCTGTGTAATGAATTAGTTAAAGTTGTAATGAATTAGATATACCCAACGCATAGTTTGGTACCGAGGTGAACGTATCACTCAAAATAGCTAACCATAACTAATGGTCCCAAACCAATATACCTAATCTAACTCCTCTTGTGCTCTTAGCTTTATACAAAATAACCGGATTGACTGATTGATTTGTAAAAACATGATTGGTTCTACCGGTAACGATAAGATAAAATACTTGTGGTTGTAAAATAAAAGGTTCTTCAAATACACTCAACGACTACTAAAGCTCTAATTGCAGTAGTTGTTCTATTGAAACAAAGTAAAATTTTGAAATTCAGACACCTTATTGCACAGCATCAATCTAGTTGTAAAACACAAGATCCTCTTTAGCTCAAACAGAATTTAAAAAAATTATAACTCATTTTACATTACAACTGTACAATTGCGTGAATACATTGCGTGAATACGTATAAAATTTAAAATTTCTTAAAGTGCGTGCACTTTCTCGCTCTAGCTTAAGATCATCATTTTTAAGCACGTAATAAAGAATTCCCTTATTACGAACTTAAAGGGGTGAGTTTTTAAAAAAAAAACTATCAGACAGGAAAATTCGCCCCTTCTAGCCTTGTAAGCGACCGAAGTTGGACCGAGTTGAGAAGTAATTGTCGAAGGTTTTGTGAAACGAATCAATAATTCCAGAAGCCACAGAAGCCCGAATCAATAATTCCATTCCAGAAGCCCTCAGCGCCAAAATCGCCAATCAGTAAGTCACGAAGGCCGACCTTATCAATGTTACGAATGAACGCTTCCTTGCTTATAATTGTTACAAGTATAATAGTGCATCCAAAGGTCGTTCGAAAGCTTCACAACTTGTCTCTGAATCATAGCAAAAGGAACTCACTGACATGCGAGGTGAGAAATTTTTTGATTTTAATTTTACAGAAACCGAACATTGAATACCGATTAATTAATTCTCAACTTGTGTTGTGGTCGCCGTACAGTAATTTTGATGAGGGTTAAGAGTTTGATCATACTTGCCTGGCATAAGGGGATACCGTGGGGATGTTGCAAGCGATTCCCCCAGGGCGAGGCTCTTCCTGTGCACTTCGGTTGGGTTGATACATGCGATTACATGTGGATAACTCGTATGTTCAAGTTTTAGTAGCCGGGCAGTTGCGTACGCGCACATCGCGAAAAAATATATACAGGCTCTTAGGTCCTTATCGGTTATGAAAATCCTGTTTTTATTATATAAGCAAGAATTGCAAACACATAAAAACCATCTGTTGTGAACGGGACGTTCATAGCGCGACCAATGGCTACTTAGGTTGAAACGCGCTTGAGGGATTTCTCCAGGCGAAGGAAGAAGTGGAAGAAGTTATATGGTGGCTCCAGAGTGGAGTAATAAGTGCCTGGTCAAGCCTTATAGCTTCTGAATCGAACTTAAGACCAGCGATTAATTAAAAGAAGTCAGAAGTTAGAGGAAAGAGAACGAAAGACACGCGAAAATCACGGAACAACAACAGTAGGCCATGGAAGCAGGGCATCGTCGCAACGAAGCAGAACGCATGGCAAGTGTTGCTGCACGAGCGCGGTCAGTCAGCCGGGCGTGGGCGCGGGGAGGAGGATTATACGAATTATTGTATTATTATATTATATATGCGCGGATGGCAAATAGAAGAGAACGTATTACAAATCGAAACGAGCTAGGGATCTATTAGTCGTGCTATCCGAGCACAGGCGCGAGCGAGCGCGTAGGGCAAGCGCATCGCACCGCAGAACGAGAGGTGAAAAGGAAAGGTCAAATTAACCGATCAGCGCAGGACAAAGTGCGTCCAGCTCACCGCACGTGCGGTACGGTTTCGGGCAAA
>NW_026684344.1:0-12334 GCF_943735745.2 Anopheles bellator | reverse complement strand
TTGTAGAGACTGTGCGATACGCAGAACCATCATCGCGAAACAGAAGTAATTATTGCGACATTGGGAAGGGCAATGGATGCGTGTTAAGGGAAAGCATAAATGTGGCATAATCACAGCATAATAAGTGAAATGGAACCGTTAGCGTCAAAAATCTTTTATAGAAATGTCATAATTGTTCGTTTGGAGACCTTCCTTCAAAAAGCACAATTAAAAATTGAAATCATTTCCATCAGTTTCAGAAAAGTACAACAAGCATTTAATCAACTTTACAGTTGTTTAAATAATGTTTTAGAAAACATCCAAAAAGCTTACAAAAAACAATTTTACGTTAAATATTTGGCAAAAGATTTCTTTCACCTGCTTTCAGGAAAGCAATTGAAATATTTCATTTCATTGCATCGTATTGTATAAAAACTTATATAACTAACTGTAATGTTATAGTTGGCATATACTATACAGAGACAGAAAAATAAAACAAACTGCTTACAATATGTTCGAAAAGAACTATTAAACCAGTATCTTGGTAGTAAGTGGGCTGAGTTCACAACTCTATCTCGAACACCCTTCAGAAAAAGCACTTCAATCTTGCATATCCTTACTCATGAAACTCCATTTTTTGCGCCATAAGCTAGATTGTCATCAACATTCCGTGCATCATCACCGGCACGTGGACGCGGCAAGCGTGAGACTATGAGATAAGCGCTTCTAATTACGTTTCGCGCTGTTCAACCAGCTACCCTGTTGGCCAATTTTGTTATGAAAATGTGTCTATCAGCCCTTCATAAATATCGTGCCACCAGGGAGCTGGTCGCCGACAGGAAGATTTAAAAAGAGACATCGTAAATGGGTAGGACAACAATACACCGGCAATGGACGCAAGATTTTGATCGTTTTTAATTAGAAATTACGAATTATGAGCCCAGTTGTGCTCTAAAGACGGGTGGTATGAACACGTGCAGAGTATTTAGACTGTTGTCGAACCATAGACCAAAGCCCGGTATAGTGGAAATTAGCATAAGGAAGCGCTACATTTGTGCAAAACGGAACGTGGGGTGACTTTCGTTCCGGTTTTTGTTTCGTTTCCTCTTCCACAAATCCTTCGGTTGAGTTAGTCGTGATGATGAATAGTTGAGCACGGAGTCAGATCGGTTCAGTGTGGAACCGCGAGCATCCCATTGGACAAGTTTAACGCCGAAAGCGAGCATACAAATCCCCACGAAATGCGTCGCGCGCTAAGCCGATAAGCATCTCGTGTTTGTGTTGCTGCGTGTTGTGAAGGGCTTTTTAAAGGGTGCAACGATAGGGACGAACATACAACAGGGGCACGAATCAAACCGAACGTGGTGAGCTCAATCGCTATGGGAACAGGAGATGCAAAAAACGATGGACGACCAGACACCGGCGGTAGCGAAATTACATGGTTTTCCAAGATTGAATGGGTAATATTTAATTGGGTCGCTGTCTTTTTGGGTTTCCTTCGGCAGGATTTGTTAAAGGATTAGCAACACCGCACGAGTTCTGTGGAATGGGTCGGTAAATTGGCAAAAATACAATACCACACAGTACGGTTAAGCGGATTGTACTCGATGGCAAAAGATGGCGATTTTACCGAACTTTTCGACCGAGCAAAGTAATATTGCCGACGACCTCTACGAAATCTCAGCCGCCGGTGTCAAAGATAACGAGACTTTATGCTGGGCCCGGTTCCCAGTAATTCTTCGACGTTCCTACTTCAAGGAAGGGAGACCGACATTCTTTGACCATCCCGCGAACCTCAATTCGATTCGATCTTAAGCATTTGCACGCGCATCGCTCTCGACGACGGAAGTAGCAAGAACCGAACCGAATCTCTAACCACGCGAGAAGCACAAATTGTTCCCCACATTTATCTTGCCAGCTTCCCATAAACGGTTTCTCGCCGCGGGCTATCCTTCGAGCCAAGTTGTTGTTGGTAGCGAGTATCGTTTGCCGATCGCATGAGTGATCTAACGAAATGCTAATGTATTCCAACGCCTTTAAGCCAACTCCTCGGCTCCTTCCAGCCGGTGTTCCGGCGAATTCCATCGTTTGCTGTCGCCGGACAATGCTCATGGTGTTATTATTTATTTGACAATGGAGCTAATTTATGTAAATTTGATCAATCTGCCAAAACGATCCAACGTCTGCGATTAAATATTAAATTTCCATAATTTTAATTAAATTTCTGGAGGAATCGTTCCACACGCCATTTGCAACCATTGACCTGGGGGCGGCATCTATATCCACTCCCTCTGGAGAAATCGGACATTCTGGTGAATGGCACCTGAGATGGAGCTGGCTGGCTAGCGACACACCCGAAAATCTTTATGAGCTACTCTGCACGACCGCTGCACCAGCTGGACACAACGGTCCTGTCCAGGTAGGGGACAGTATTTTATTGATTATTAATAATTCATGTTTCATCGGATGCGCCTCGGCCCGGTGAAGTCCTCAGTACGCATCACGCATGCTGCGCTTCCGATCTAACACTCGTAAACGCCTGACAAAAGTGTAGGTGTCAGATGTGTCACCAGAGGAAATTTTGAATTTCATTAACTTTCTGTCATAAACGGCAAATGCTATTCCGGTGCTCCCGCAGTGCTGAACGACGGCAGACTAGAGGGTGGAACCAGCCCACCATTAATACTTTGCGATTGAAAAATCCTTCAAATACCGTCAACCAAAACAATGGCGTCCACCGTGAGCCGTCGATTGAGCCTGATTTTGCCACCTCATCCGCTGAGTGGCTTGAAACCCGGTAGGTCGGTGGCAATTATCGGAACAAAGCCCAACCTGTCACCGGCAGTCTGGTGCTTCTCGTGTAACCAGCGAAAACTCGTTACCAGGAAGTTGACCAGCGTGCCCAAACCGAAGCCGTGGAATTACACTGCCATTGGACACAATTAATCGGTTGGAAAAGGTTTGTGAAGAACGATGGAGCCAGAAGAGAAATAGAGTCCAACTGGAAGGTTTGTAAATTTTATTATTTTTGTTGCTCTTGCCATTTTGTTTCTAGCATTATCCTGGCCACTTCGGCCCTGCGGCAGTAACCAGAATCATTACGCATACATCACATTCTGCTTGTTTGTATTTTTGCCGGCTCGCACACACCGTGATCGGGACGGTCCCCTATCAAGAATCATGCCTGAGAGTGGAATATTTATTCGCTCTCTTTCACCGGGCTGGCTAGAAGCCTGGAAGACGACGTCGATACGCACCGGTGCTAGGAATGGTTAATAAAAAGTCCTGGGGGACACCACTTGGTAGGCCACGGTAATTTTATGCTCCTTTCCCTACACCACCCATTCATGGCCAGAAAAAGCCGTGAGGTACGGAAAAGTATAAACATTGCAATCTGAAGCTCTGCCAGCGTACGGTACGATGGATTCTTCGCCTGTTGCCATCTTTCCACTGCCGCGCAGGATTCTTTAAGGAGTAAATAATTAATCAGCTCTGCGGTTAGCCTTAACCGATTCTGTGCTCAGCCTTCCTGGAACAAAACACTAAAGTTGGTCCAAGCCGAGTTACGTAACTTTACTTTTTCCTGGCATCTCGATGAGCTTCATTAGGCGGTGGCATGTTTCATGATTGTTTGAAAAACTGCCCACTGGAGGGAGTTCAGAAAACGACCGCAAAAGGTAGATGCTATAAGTTTCTGAAGGAAAGTTACGACACGAACTGGGAAAGGATTCTCGCAAAGTGGTACTTCTTATGCTGAAGAGCTAATGACATTTTCATATCGTGAGAATATCTGAAAGCTTTTTCCTTAGAGTCTATCAACCAATATCAAACAACTTTAAAACGATTGAAGCAAAAATGGCAAGTTGCAGAACAGATGGGCTTTGTTCACTTCTGTTTGACGTTTGCAGTTGGAGACGCATCAGCATCGCATGGCTTACTAAGTTATTATCCAGTAATAAGGGCATCAGGAAAAGCACAGAAACGAAATATATCATCTGGAAATATTATTCGTTGGCTTAAGTTTTTATTGGCGGAATTTTGGATGGAGCGTAACGGAATTTTGGTAAAGTGTGGCTCGATCCTAGAATCTCTAAATCGATTCGTCGATCGCCTTAAAAAGAACTTTCTTGCTGAAATTTTGCAATTGTTCGAGTTCTCTTGTATCCGTGTCAATTCTTAAAAAAAATTTGTTTCGAAAAGTCCCACGAGTAGCATCCCCTTTGCGATAAACGAGTACAATCATTTACGTGTTTGAAATGTTGCCGTGCGTTGCTGGCCATTAACTCGCTCGTACCAAAACGAAGTGTTCGGTTTCCCATTATCTCGGCCGTCAGGTGGGGAATGAAAAAGTACCTCTTCCAGAACTGTGTGAAGCCAGAGGTGGAACATGTGGGAGTAATGAAATGTGGGTTGCAAAAGTGGCCAATAATTAAATTACTAAAAAAAACAATGAGGCATTTGATTCATATTGCCATGCTTTCATTGGAGAGATTGGAATTAAACTTTTGCGGTGTGTGGGTCGTCAGTTGATGTGTTCGACGAGACCCAGCTCTATGAGCGACTTCTGGATGCTTGGAAATCACTCGATCACCAGCAGCGACACCAGCCAATAAAGTCGATTGTCAAGTCGATGTAAGGCAGGATTGGCTAAGCAGCGGTTCCCGGGTCGTAGTTCGCTTTCTTGATCTTGCTTTGTGATTCTCTGCGGCTCTCGAACGACCGCATCACGATCGGTGATAGGAGCAGCCATGTTGCCTGCAACCAGACGTGAGGCTGAAGTGGCTCCCCGCTGTGACGAAACTCCCGCTAAGGGAGAATTTTGATCAGGTGAAACGCATGAGATAATCAACTGGGAAGCGGGAACCGGGCCTGGTACGCCTATCAATACGAGTCTGGCCAGAACGTAGCGTAGCCAATCGAACAAACGCTTCCCCTTGATCGAAATTGGCCCAGGCTGACAGTTTGAGATCGGCATCCCTAAAGTACCTTGGCTTGAGTTAAGGGACTTCAACAACAGCCTTAACAACCGTCACTCGCGTGTTTCACTTGATTGGTGTCGGTGGAAGCGTTGATGGATCTGCGTTCATGGTGAACTGCAAACCACCGCGAGTAATTATGGGCTCTGTGTGGCAATAAATAATAAAATCTCCAATCCTTGGAATGGGCATACAGAGCCAACACGTCACACGAGTCTGTGTTTGAAGTCCAATGTAATTAGAACTCGTTGCATTAATTATTATGCCAAAAACACACCTTGGATAGAGACAGCCAAAAGTGAGTTTCACTGCATTTTTCCGGGGAATGGAACAACGAACGTTTCCACTGCTGCAACTGACCACATCAATGCACTCGCCGGAGAGGTGGAAAAAATCATAATTGTTGAATAGTATATTCGATGTTCATCGCGCACCAAATTATATATGTCGCATGAAATAAGGGAAAAAATAAGACATCACAAGAACCACTCGCCGCTTCAACTCGACGCGCCATGTTCATGCCGAACACCTGCTCGGTTAGAATTGAACAAAGCTAAGCACCGGTCACCACTCTGATTAATGCTCGATAGCTAATTTAGGTTGAGGATAATAAGGTCCCGACCGGAGTTGCACCGCGGATCTCTAGCATCACTTGCAAGCAGAAGCGGTTCGATTCATAATTGACCACGGCGTAGGACGCGCCTCCGAGCGAACAAGCCACCTGGATGTCTCAATTATCCATCGTGCTAATTACGGGTTTGCTGCCTATTCGAACGCCACGTTGCATTGGACGAGGGACCGGTTAAGGATCACCAGCTTCCGCTTCCACTTTCATTAGGCGGATTTAAACTGGTCCCAGAAGTTTACTGCAGTTGGCCGGAAACTAAGGGATACGTTTGAAATTTCCAAAATGAAAATCCCGAACGCGAAGGTTGTGCGAAAGCTTCCAAAGGAGTGCTTGGGGGCCGCCATGGGCCACCGCAGCGACTTCTTAAACTTTGAAGATGAAGAATGTTTCCTTATCATGCCACTGAACGTGTAAAGGACTCCCGAAAGAACCGCATGTGAAGCTCAGTAGATTTGAGAACAGATGTGTTGTCGTAGCTAATGGATGTCTTGTTTATTTTCGATTGTGGATTAGCTAGACCCAATCATTTCCCTAATCAACGCTAGAGCAACAGAAGATTTAACAGGTCATTGATTCGACGACCGACGCTACTTCTCGTAGGCGGACGTTACTAATTATCCACGCAGCAATGGAACGTATTCTTTAGGGTTTTCCGAAATTTTATTTATGTTCCTCTGGGGTTGTCTTAAAAACCGACAACAACCAATTAAATTTAAGAACCTGATTCACCTGCAGATTGATTAGAAACATTCACTTCTATGCGGTTCGAGAGACATCATCCAAGCGAAGCATATGCATACGAACTGCAGCGATTTTGCAAGACATCGCTAATACGGCGACCGAGAATTTCCATTTCATTGGCGGCCGAAAACTTCAACGTCCTTTGCCCAACATCTTCTGTGTAAGGCTCCTAAGACGAGTTTAAAGGGTCAAGATACTTTGGGAACCATTTTGTTGAAAGGTTCTTATCAATAAATTGATACTAACGCGTAGTGTCGTAAACATGCGGCCCCATGTCCGTATCGCCATTAAATTTTATCTTCCTCCCAATTCCGGTCGTTCGTGTGTGAATGTCTGCGTATAAGGTATTTCAATTTAGTATCATGATTGAAACACACCGACCAACAAGAAACACCGCGAATTCGCGGACCTCTCTGTCTCTAATCGATTGCAATTCCACTGATGTAACATGAGCATTGTGGAACCAAGCGAAGGATAACGTCTTACGAATAGGAAGGATTTCCTAGGGATTCTTTAGTATGTTCTTTGACTCAACGGAGTATAATCGGCTTGGTGAGTGGTGGACGAATTCGAAGAAAAATGAAAAGTGTGCTTTTACAGTTCAAACGACCTGCGGACTTCTAAAGCCCATCCAATCATTACTTCTCAGTTCGTTCCGCTTTTTCAACCGGTGAAAGGGTCCAATTCATTATGCCCAGGATCCCCGCATCAATGGGCTGCTGTCGTGTGAAAGTTTATCATTTATTTGGCAATGGTGCGAACGAAATTCTTCCTTCTGGGTATTTCTTTCCAGACCTGAAAGCAGGGGATTTACTTCGGAGCCTATGTCCACGTGCTACACGTGACAAGGTAATCTAATCGATGTTGAAAAATAGGAAGGTAACTGTCTCCCTACAATCAAGACAGTAGTACGATACTCGGTGTTGCTAGTGGATACCTTTGATGGTAGACTGAGTAGGCAGTTTACCAACATATATCAATAGAGATCCACGTGGCATCGGCTTGCTATTTAGTCATGTTAACAGGACCGGGTCTAGGACCTGTTTTATCCACGAATGGTATTTGCCTGATTAAATCTGTCTTAAGTAGGCGACCCTTTTATTTTTCTAGAATGTCGAAGAATGCACTTGAAACAAACGTATTAGAATCATGCTAGAATCTATTATCATGCTAGATATTTTACAGTGGACGTCAGTTAGGCAATTTTTGTATATAAAATTTTGAAAGGGATTGTGCCATTGTACTTGGGAGAAAGGATAGTCGTCGGAAAGGACACCGCTACTGCACTCGTAGAGCAGGGGATCCGAGATTACCAAACTATTTGTCAGTAAACGCCTGTAACTCCTTGTTCTTCAAGGTACATTAGTATGCCGAGGCACATCACACAATCCGCAGATCTGAGGGAATTCAAGCGTTTGTGCTCCGCATACATAAGAGAGGTCGTATAACTTGCGTCTAACTTTTACATGTTGCATGAGTCAAATCGTGGATCTTGTGGAGCATTCTGTTAAAACTGTGCTTGTCATCATACGCTTGATTATGGTGATGATAAGATTAAAAATATTGAGAAAATGAATATACAAAAATATTAACAATAATTATAATGAAAGAGACTTGATAGATTTGAGACACGCGCGCGCAAAAGAGGAAGTGGTGAGCATTCTGTACGAATAGAATCGTTGGTGTCAATTAGCTAAACGCAGATAATCAGACTTTTTGTTGAGTGGCACCACATTATCAACCAATGGTAACTGGAGGTGTCACTACAAACAGAGCAAGAGAAACCTGCTGTGCTCCGGGGAGTGGACCCTTTTTAGTGGAGGATGTCATGCATTGTCATGATCTAACACTTTAAGGGATGGCGACCGTTGTACGAAAGGAGTAAAGCTAAATGCCATGATTCTGGAAAGTTTAATCACATTACCCCTCTCGCTGATTGTTATTTGTAATTATCGATAAATAAATCCGTCCTTTTCAAGCCTATGCAGGGGTAAGAGATGGGACTTTTCATCATTTTAGAAAACAGTACAGCAGACGCGAAACAGAAGATAGTAAGCAAAGGATTATGGAGAATGGATATGTTGATAGGCCGATTTTGAATACGGTTTTCTTATACTTAATAGTTACTTATCGGACTACAACCACCAATCGGCCTTTATAAAATCATTTGTCTTTCACCACTCGCGGTTGAGCGCCTTCGTCGATTTTCTTATATAAGTTCTCGTTTCGAAATTTTAGTAATACAAAGTTGCAGTAGTGTGACTTACTTACAAAAAAGTTCAAGTATGTCAAATTTGTCTGACTGACTAACAAACTGACTGACTTTTATTGACTTTCGAACACTAGTGGAAAGACCGATAAGAAAAACAATCGATAATTTATCCTACAAAATGACCCTATACCAACTCTTAACCGAGCTGGTGGCGCGCATTTAACGCAACGTTGATTGCCACTGACGACTTTGGCGGCATTACAACAGAGCAGTAACCTGTTAACAAAGGTTGGTCCATGTTATCACCTAAATCATAATCGACTCCACCACATGTCTTGGCCATTATCGTAAATTTCCCATCCACATTATTTCGGCCCATGGGTGCATGTGCAAGGAAAACAGCTTCGTTCCATCGTGAAATAAATTCATATCCAATTTAAACGAAAGCAATACGTAGGCCGTGGCATAGACGAAAGAGCGTGGCATAGATTCGAACAGCGCAGCATAACTAACAAAGGTCTGGGGAAAAAGAAACAAATATCTTTGAAATCTTGCCGTTCCCCGCGACGGCAGGGATCATTTGTTCACATTAAAAATTTCATCGTGTTTTCAAAACAAAGCGGGAGACGACATGGGAATGGCGTTAAGTTGGGGCAACTAATGATCCTCTCCGTTCGTCATCGATTCCGTCAAGATCGGTTACACAACAGCTCTGAACGAATCGACGGTATGGCGAGGCAGGATGCCAGAGAACCACAACAGGTTCCGTCGGTCGAGGCGGCATGACAGTGGGCTTCCCCGTAGAGCTGCTGGTCCGAATTCTGACAGAAGGTAATGTGCCAGAGACGAATGAAGCCCCGTGCTCAAAGTCTCTATAATAACACAACAACAACAGGTAATGTGCGCTCCTTCGCAAGACGCGGGAAGACGTCGGTCCGAAGTCAGCGGGAAGCCAAGCCGCGGACACAGTGCCATAGAGCAGCAACTGTTTTTTTATTTCCCGTGGAGATCGTGGCAGGCGGTCGTCCGTTTTCTGGACTTGACATGATAGGATCCGGCCGCTCGCCGCATGTCGTCCGCGGCGCGTTGTTACAATTCTTTCAAAAACCTTTTGCAGAATCATTATTTCTCAACCTCGTGAGGAGTAAGAATCGTTCTTTCATGAAGTACAATTGGAGATGTCTTCTATGGTTCAATAAAAAGAAGAGTTTCTCTTTTTACTTCTTGAACGCTGTTCTGTTCCATTAACCATCCGGAATTATTACGATCCGGACCTATCGGCCAAGTGGCTGTGCGATCTTCATCCGGGGCAAACTTTTAAAAAAACCGTACGCCTCTACGACTTTCCGGAGCAGCGATCGCGAGAATGACGGACCAAAGCAAGGAAACCAAAACCTCGGCATCGGCCTCGTGGATAGATTTAAGAAATTTATAGCCACTAAAGATTATTGGAGCCATTAGTTTATCTTTATTGTCGCGTGCACGCACCCTTTCGCGCCGCGCAACACTGCCGTATTCACATTAAAACATGCGATCCGTCACCATCAGCACCAACCACAGTGTCCTTGGGATCTTCGAGATCTACGGGGAGGTTCAAACGTGTGCTTCGAACAATTTTGGAACAGGGACTAATATGTCAAAAACCTGAAATAAACGATCGCTTCCCTGCCGCTAAGTTTTATGAGCCATCGCCCTTACAGTCGAAAAGCAATGGAGAAGTCGAAAGTTTTCATCGATTTCCGAATGTGCTGCGGACATCGTATCAGAAACATGGATCCTGCATGGGCCACTTTTTGTTTTTCAGTCGAAATCCCCAAACCTCGAAGTTCCATTTAACGCAGAAGCGAAAAACGCAGCAGGAAACCGCCGGAAATAATTATTCCCAATCAAAACGGCACCAAACGCACTGCGAACGATTATACTCCGAAGGTCCTGTCGCACGTTTGTCATCATTGGGATTTATGATGATGAATCCTTTTGGTTCTGTGTCCTTGCGTCCAACTCATCCGCAACTTCATTAGCCGGAGATGCTTTCAAACTGATTTATGACACCAAAGCCACCGCATCCGAGGTGCTGCAAGCACCCAGATTCAAGCATCCATTAAGCCTATTCATCAGACACGACAACCTGTCTGACCCGACCGTCCTGATCCCCGACGCAGGATAAAAATGGAAATGCGTAAATGTTTAATAGGTTTTAATTACCCTCGCTACATGATCTCGGCATGACTCGTGAGCAGCAGTAGAAACTAAGAATTCTCTAGAAAGAAAGAGAGCGAGAGAAAAGCGTAAACGAAAGCTCCATTTCAAACGCCTTCATAGTCCACGGAGACTGATGGCTTTCGGCGATAGTGAGGCTGCAATCTGGGGCAACATGGCGTATAGAGTAGCCAAGAAACAAACATGTGCCACATTGGCCTGAAACGAAACAGTAACATCGCCAAATGGTTTTCAGTCAGGAGCTCCACGAGTGACGGTGCCTTGCTCACGTAACACCTTTGGGCTGAAAATTCGTTGATGGAGCGTCTATACTATACGTTTTTACGTTTCTAAACACACCCACCAGACACTGGCGGTCAGGGCACACCACCACGCCAGGAATCTGTCCTATATATTGGAGAGCTGGATTCGCCGGTAGCAGCCCAACGCCGAGCTACCTAATAAACGCAAAAATGAATATTTTCCAGACTGTTGAGCCCAGCCGGCTTAGTGACACCGGCGGAAACCCCGGCCCCAATTCTCGCCTTCCCGCGGAAGCGGTCACTTTCAGCATCACACTGACAGACTAAGAGGGATGAAAGGAACCGAAAAACGAGCGAAGAAGAATTGGCCTGCAAAATTGAGACAGGTGCAGAGAGCAGCATCCGGTGCGACAATTCATACCTCACCATCGCCATCAGCTCCACCACCACAAACCCCATTTTCTACGGCTCAAACGGGGGTCACGGTTCGTGCCGTTTCGTGCTGTTGACATATGCGACATGTCGTACTTCCGGTGGCTCTTCGGTGTGGCTTTCGGTCGGATTAATCGCATCCTTTTCCAGCACCATATCGTATGAGCGTTTTCAGTTAACATGCCGCTTGTCCACTCCGGAGCACCACTCAAGGTGACTTGCAGCCAAAGCTGAGGTTTAAATATTCATGACTTTACCTACTTTACCATCATTCATCATTATATCCTTTCTTCCTACCAATGGCCGGCCGGGGCCGAAAGTTCTATGAAGATTAACGCACTCGGAGTCTAGTGCGCCCCGACACGTCTGAAATACCGGTCACCCCGATCTACTTTCGGCCATGAGTGACTACAGACCACTAACAGACTACCAAGTTATCCTTTGAATGCTGTCCTTTATCCTGCCGTGCTTCCTGCCCTAACTGGTCAAGTTGGTGGTCACTTTGGTGGAAGCGATGATGGTAGCCCACGTCATCATCCGGAGCACACCTTCAACCTATTGATTCGATCTAGACAACAAATTTTCTGTCTTTTCCGAACAAGATGCCAAGCTGTAGCGATTAGTAAACGGATCCAAGAAAGTTTCTTAACTTTTCGTTGTATTGAGTTCTGTGGGATGACCTCAACTGAACTAGATAATTCTGGCGCCCAGGACTCTTGGTCCGTTCAGGTGAGAATCACCATGCCAAAGCAAAAGAAGGAAATTTTGAATTATTGATACCGACGCAGAGTTCGGCAACGCTAGTCGATGTCGAAATGGGACATCCTGAAGACAGCATCTTTTGATCATGTCTCGCTTCGAGCACTTGCACACCAACAACTATTCACTAACGTATGTTGGTCGT